>NC_092819.1:57410000-57500000 GCF_023375885.2 Dermacentor andersoni | reverse complement strand
CAATTTGTTGGTGATTCGTAACTGTTTTTTGGACACCGCGTGCAGGCTCCGCACGGACAGTATAGACATACATAGTGCTTGTGGCGTCTGCTTTTGCGAACTTCTCATTACCTTTTCCAAACGCGTGAGCGTAGCGACAGTTTAATTGTTGAGCAACACTCGATCGTTGCCGCGCTAGTTGGTTCATGACTTAGAAACAAAGTTTACGGCGCTAAGCAGACGAGGGCGAAGTGAGACACAAACGATGTGCAGCGCCCATATATATGTCCGTTTGTATCTGACTTCGTCCTCGTCTACTTAGCGTCGTAACCTTTGTTGATCATTAAGGCTTTAAGCCGAATTTCATACGCTCACACAACAACCAGAGGATTTGCCTGCCGAGGTTATGCAAGAACGGAAGTAGGGCAAAGGGAGGGAAAGGGGGGCGGGGAGGGGGAGATTCATCGAAGTGCTGTAGGAAACGGTATATAGAGGACGCGGTTTCTTTCTAATCGAGGAACCGAAGTCGTGTCGAGGTATTGGCTCCCGCAAGAGGAAATGCATTTTGCGCGCGCAAGACGCGGACGCGTTAACCCTCACAGAGCCTACACAAATGGCCACTAGTCTTTTTCTTCTTTTTCCTCTAAGAGCTTCCATTAGCCACGCCGGACTTCATCTGCATGCTTCGTAACCCTTATTACCCGGGTCTTCTTGCCTCAAAAATGACACAGACAAGAAAAGAAGAACTCAAATACAAAGGGCTTATGAAACGATGCGTACGGCCGCACCGTTCAGAAACGGGCGTTCGCTCTGTTCGCATCCGCGGGCCTGGCCATGCTGCAGTTTCCAAAACAAGTTGCCCGGCCATACGCGCCAACAGCGACACGCTTGCGTGGTCTCGGCTCTGCATGAGGCGTATGCGCGTTTTCGTCGCTCTTCGCGCAACGCCGCCGCCGCCGATGACGGAGACGCGGGGGCGAGAGGGTCCAATCAAAAACACTTGACTGACCCCACCACCGAAATCGCTTTCCGTGACCGAACGGCCGGCCAATGGCGGACGAGCACCGTCTTCCTCGCTTCGGACCAATCGCGTTGCGCCATCGTTACACAATGGAAGGACCGCTCGCGTGTTTCGACGTCGTTAGCGTCGCGGAGCCGTGCAATTGAAAAGCTGTCCCACAGTGTATACGGACAACAAGAAAACAACGAAATGGTGCACGTGTGCGAGGCTGGGGAATAATATGGTCTCTATTCGAGTGTGTGTGTGTGTCTTTCGGCCCGGTGTTTCCCCCTTAGTATACGCATCCGAGCGGCCTTAGCTGTATGAATAGTGGGGGCGCATACTACAGTGTATAACGTACCGTGCATAGTATACGTGTACATGCACTCTAGGCACCGTCTACACATGCATACGCATCCGGCGTAGCGAGAGTTATTCGAGTTCGGCGCGGAACCACGTGTATACCCGTAGACCATGTGCTCGCTGGCCCGTGAAGCATCCCCTCGCCGGTTTCTGTATTCGTAAATTTCTTTCGAAAGAAATCCGCGCTTAATGGAGACCGGCTATATCGCCACTTCCATCTTTCTCCTCCGACTGCTATTACCTGTCCGTCGCATCGTCTTATACAAGTTTGCCGCCCCGCGTTTTTTCTTTCTTTTTCTTTTTTTGCCGTATCACGTGCAGTGTTTTTAGTTCGGTGCGACGATATAGCGAAGTTGAACGTAAAATAATGGCAAAACGCCAAGCGCGTTGGCTCCTCCGCGTCGCTACATGGAAGACGAGTGATCCTTGTTTGCGTGTATATACACATCCGGGGCTGTGTAACAAGATCACGAATGCACATCTGTTCGTCACTGTGCTTCGAAGCACTGTCACGAACAGACGCACATGCGCATGCGCATACGCATGCGTACATGCATTCGTAAATAGCACACGCTCGTAAAAGAAGTTGACATCGACGTGAAGTGCGCCTGCATTTCCGCTTATCGATCTGTTCAGTAATGTGGAAAGTTGTTCGAGTTGGGGATTAATCATCATACCTCGTTGGTGAAGCAGCGCACTGACCACGACAAGGAGGCGGAGAGAGACAAGCAACGAATGTCGTGTAGTATTCTTCTGTCTCTGCGCCTTGTCCATCCATGGTCATGCAGTGCGCTGATTCACCATCACGGTATGATGATCGATCTGTTGTTTCTGTGGAGCGCGGCCGGTATCATTAGGGAACGATATATCGACAGTGAGGCTTCCAAGCGTTAATATAGCCTGCGCACGTTTGGAGGGATATATTGATTTCATCATATATATGCGCGGGACCGTCTCTCAAAGAAGCGTCACACTATGGGCAGCAGTTCATGCCTTACACTTGAGCTCCTAAATTTTGAATTCGTGAAATATGCAGGACTGCGTGCCCTCTTTCGAAGCTTGGATTTAAGAGAGAGAGAGAGAAAGAGAGAGAGCAAAGATTTAAAACGAACAATGTGACGGGCGGGTTCGAAACAGCCTGCACTCTCTATATTTTTGTTAATGACATCAATAAATAGGTAGATGTTGGAACCAACAGATGCTGCCGGCTATACTGCGTTTCAGGTGAGAAACATGAAAACGTATCATGAGCCACACAACATCGCAGAGGTAAAAAAAACAAAAAAATACTCGATTGTTATAAATGGACATCAATGGAAAACCTCGAAGTACGAAATGTAGTTTGTAATTTGGTTGTTTGTTATTAATAAAGGAAAATAAAGGAAAAGAAAGCTGGCTGCGCTGTAACTTTCTATCGCAGTCTGCTGACGCCTGATTGGTGGTCACCAGTAAGGGGAGGCGGGGTAGAGGAGTAAAATGACAGGGAAAGAGGCTATCAGAGTGGATAGATAGATCGAAATAGAACTTAGAAATGCCACACTCACTGCAGATCCGCTACCAAATATTTAAAACGTTACAATCAAGAAGAATCGACACAAATCACGGTTTCAGAAAGAGAATGTATAGAGTGATATGCACACATACATTATAGTATAAACATACAATGTATTTTTCGCAGGGCAAAAATCTACGTGCACCTCTTATATACAGGGCGTCCCAGCTAATTAACTTTAGCCAGGCTGTTTGAGGAAGAAAGAAGATTTAAAGATGCGGCGCCAGATACACTTATAAGTCCTACCATGTTCGGTCGTCAGACCTCTGACGAACGAAAATCGTGTCTTGCACCGTGTTTTCCTTTTCTCTTTTTTCAAATTCTGTTTTGTTGCTGTTGAGCTTGGCTATAGAGTTAGTTGGGGCACCCTCTATATCACTGATCGACAGCTTTATTAGTTTTTTTCCTCTGCATTAGATTGCACATATGATAATATTACAGCGCATACATCAGCCCATTTGCGAGTTGAAATTCAGAACCTTGTGCCTGATGTATGTCCAGCCTGCCATTTTCTAACGCTGGTATGTGTGTGGCACTGCATGCGTACTATCACTCGGCTACCTTGTAAAATAATTTGCACCCTTAAAAGTGAGAAAGGATGTAAATGTGTCTATAACTCACACCCTTAGGGTGTCCACTATATAGATAACACCCTAAGGGTGTGAGTTATAGACACATTTACAACCTTTTTCACTTTAAGGGTGTAAATTATTTTACAGTGTATACTCCCGCCAGTGCAGGAAGGTTGTCAATCTACAATGACTTTCCGTAATATGCAGATTGCGCAAGGGGCCAGAAAACCAGCTGAACGTAAAAGTACAGCCTTATGCATTTGGCCTACCGCGAAAGATTGAGGCACACGGAATTCCACAGAAAGAGAGAGAGGGAGAGAGAAAGTACCGTTTATTTTGCTTCAGCGCCATATTCGAGGCTTGCGAGTGTTCGGGTGATGGCGAGCTGTGACGAGAGGATAACGAAATAAATCGAAGGATATGTTCACTTAAGTGGCCGGAAGGAACTCCACTTCACCGCGGAACTCGTGAAAAAGCAGAATTCTGTAACGTCATCTCCAGTGAATCTGCACTTCAAGAGTGCAATGCTCTGTTCGCATACTGAGAAGTATAGACTAAACTTGTCACTTCTGGGCTATAAACGTTATCAATGCCAAGTTTTGTTGATTTGCGAATTTCGTTCGTTTTTTTTTCTTTCTTTTTTTTTTTTTTTTGTCGTCCTCTTTTTTGAAGGCTTTCGCACTTCGGTCTTCCGTCCGTGTAATGAATACTCTGGTGTCCACAAAGGAAATTAAATTTATAGTAATAATTTTAATTATAGCAATAACTGCCACCATCGTATTCGCCGCACTGTAAGATGTTTTGGATATCGTTTCGTTACCTGCCACTCTAGCTGAGTTGGCTATGGCTTAAGGGGCGGCGTTCGCTGGAGTGAAATCAGCGATCAGCCTGTTTGTTCTCTCATACGGTGAAGCTGCTATTCTAAGAGCTTCACCAGCGTTCATTGCCGCGCTTCTTCATGAGCTCCAGGTCGCTGGTTCTATCTCAGCCGCGGCGGCCGCGTATATAGATGGGGGCGAAATGCTAGTAAGTTTGTGTGCTCTAATTAGATTTAGGTGCACGTCAATGAACTCCGGGTGGTCAAAATTAATCCTCAGTCATCCACTATGCGGCGGCGTAGCTCTTCGTAAAATCGCAGTTCTGCAGTTCTGGCGCTTGAAAACCCTGAATTTAATTTAATTTTAATTAATATCGTTTCGTTAAGCCCATCTACGTATATGCTTAAGTGTGTACTTGCAGGTACGGAGAGGAGACTTGTCGCCCACTTACACTTTAAACCCTTTTACACCCTCAAAGGGGCTGGTTTGTCACACAACCCCTTGCCCCTAAGTTACAAAAAACTCACTGCACGCGGCAACGAGCTCAAACAAGACCTGCGATGAGAGACGTCGTAATCGAAAATTGTGCAATAATTTTACGCGACGAAATTTGGGACTCGAGAGCTTGACTGTGATACACACCAACTTTTACTTCAATCAATCAATCAATCAATCAATCAATCAATCAATCAATCAATCAATCAATCAATCAATCAATCAATCAATCAATCAATCAATCAATCAATCAATCAATCAATCAATCAATCAATCAATCAATCAAAAACTTTATTCTCAACAATAATTAACAGTGAAAAAGAAAGGCTGCCGGGAACAAAGTGGCCACCACTCGGTGGTGAAAACAGTGGGCAGCGCCCAAGTTATCTTTATGCCTTATCACTTATAGGCGAGAAAATAAACACTAAAAACGAACATGTTGTACGAATATGAGAATTCTTTCTGCGCACTTGCAGATTCTTATCGCATTGGACGTTTTCATGTCGCCTGTCTATTGCTGTCTGTTTGTCGTGTCGTCTGTTGTTGTGTCATGTGTCAGTCGTCAGTTGTCCTGTCGTTGGTCACAGCTATCATCACGTTTACTTTCCACAAAAAGTAGCCAAAACGTACTGTCTTTGTGCCAATCGAAGATTCGATATTGTCCATTAGGGGGGGTGGGGCTGGAGGGTTTTGCCGCGCGATAAACCAAGTCCCATTTATACTCCCATAAGGGTGCTAACATGTTTCCTGTGAAATCATGAGTAGCCATCGAAAGCCGTCGGAGCTCTTAGTTCTTCTTCAATAATTATACATGATACTGATTCTGTCACACTGTAATGCGCTTTAAAAGCATGCCAAGGTGCTGGTTGAAGTTTTTGTTCAGCAGCACTTAAGAACTGCCGTGAAATCCGTTTAAAGAGCGTCCCTGCACTTTTTCTTTCTTTCTGCGATTTCTTTCTGCTTTTAATTGCTTAAATATACTCAACCGTTTGGCGGGTTTATTCAAAGAGGCAGCCTATATGTAGTTCAGTATACCGGCTAAATTTATCGAATGGCTTTGATGCGAAAGCGTCCAATGGCCCACTGAGCGAAAAAAGCCGGCGTCTGTCGTGCGTGGCAGCGAAAGGGAAAGTAAATTCCCATTGACTGCGACGTCACGTCACAAGTGCGCCTCGACGGAGCACAGCAGGTGAAAGGGCACACCTGCTGCCTCGATAGCGCGCCAGGTATTGGGTGATGGGAGAGGGAATCGCCGTGACGTCATGTAACCCTCGCATTCGCTCTCGGAAGCAGGCGCGCGGTTCGTACCTCTCTCTCTATCTCACCCCAACTGGCCTTAGCTGCTGCCTAGCTGCTTCAAAGAAAGAAAGAAAAGAAAGAAAGCAAAAAGAAAAAAGCTTCGGGCCGAACTATTCATATGGTGGCGGTTTAGCCAGTGACGCTGTCGATAGCGGACCGAGCGACTATGGCCAAACTCCGCATCCAGGTATACATTCTCTTGAATTTGGAATTCTCCCCAGTGAAACTCGAAGGAGGTGACAGCTCATGTTTCTGCCGCTCGGACGCAGATTCGAAGGACCTAGCTTGACGCTTACGAGATTGGTAGCTTGCGTTCTTAATCTTCATCTTACGATCTTAACCGGCAGCTTGCGCTCGACGGCGACAATTAGACTCTCCCATCTGCTCTCGCTGGCTTTCTTCGGAGGCAAAGTCACTTGCCGCATTCTCCGCTTTCGCACGGGCACGTTGTCGTTGGCGCGTCTCTGCTGTCGACGCCTGTCCTCGTACTCGGCTTGTTCTTCGGCCGTGCGCACAATGCGTGGTCTTCCCACATTCCCCATTTTTTTCTTTTTGTTGTTGTTGCAGTTGCAGCTGTTGCAATGTTCGACCTCCGCAATGCACAATCCGGCTCTTATACACCGCGGCGGCTACCGCGTTCTCCGTGTTCTCCTACCACAAATGCGGCGCCGTTGCGTCGAGGGCAGACGACAGCAGACGCAGCCGGCAGCAACGGCGGCCAGCGCGAGTGCACTCCCCCACTGCGCAGGTGCGGCGAGCGGTGAAATCACGTGTTCTTTCTTTCTCTTGGGTACTAGGCGCGAAAACACACACGACACAAGGAAGGAGACGGGACAGAGCGCCACTTACAACTGCTTTTATTCGGAGGCACACCACACACTTATATACCCGTCTGAGACGCAAGGACCACAATCACATCAAGATCGATATGGAAGCGAACTGATTAAATATTTCTTTTCAGCCATATATAAAGCTATTGACGGGTCGCTGACGCACATGCTTCCTTTCTTTTCGATAAAGAAAGCTTCAATCACTTCCCTAGCTTTCTGATCTTTACTTTTTGCCAGAATTCGCGCCCCTGCAGAACATGGCTCGCAAGAGCGTGATGGGCAGGACTTAATGTGCTTGGGAATGTTTGGCCGTTCTTTATCTTGCTCTACATTTCTCTCATGTTCCCTAATTCGGTCGTTAACGCAGCGCCCCGTTTGCCCTATGAAGGAGCGGCCGCATGAGAGGGAGATTTCGTACACACCGCCTTCGTTGCACTTCATAAACGGTCGCGCATGCTTGGTGCCGCATCCATTTTTATCGTCTCGTATTTTTTTCGATACAAGAACAAAGGCTTCCTAGCTTTCGCGGGGCTGAAAACACAAGCGGCACCCCATGCCTGCTAGCAACCTTCTTTAAATTGTGAGCCGTACCCTCCTGAGCCGTACTATCGTTCATCTTTTTTGGTCACTTTACGGATGTTAGCCAGCCCAGATACGGGACTACGCAGCCCTACGTAGCCCTTACGAGAGTACGCATGCGGCTCATTCATACAGGCCCTTCAGGTAAACAGCTTCGCTGTAAAAAAAAAAAAAAAGACAAAAAAAAAAACTGACCGTGACAATTTAGCGAACAGGTGACAACTATTTCTATGACGCAATAGCGGTCACATCCGAGCTGGAACATTCGCGATATTTGTCGGCTTCTTTTCCTAATACACACACAAACGTCTGCGTTGTACCTCTCAAATTTTATGTGTGCTCAATAACTACTATATAGGCTAAAAGGCACACGCCGAAAACAAAATATTTTGTGGCAGCAGTAAAGTCTTATTGTTTCGTGCATTTTCAGAACAAAGAAATTGAGAAAGATACTATAATATGCTTGAGTTAGTATTGCAGTTGTGCAAAGCAGCGTAGAGGAAGTTGCTTGATGTCTGGATGGGTAGCCTTATTTACGATCTTTGAACAGGCCTCGGACTCTACTTTGAAAGCGTGCCGTGTTCCTTCTTTTTATATGTTATCGTCCTGGTGGAGTCGTGCTGTGATCGTGACTTAGTGTTCGTATCGTCTCTTGTCGAAATGAAGTTTTTCTAAACACACGTATGATTGCTTCTATGCTGTCCTGTTGGGTTTGTTTCACAAAAGTTACGTCGATATCTGGCATAGTTCAACGCAGAACAGCACGTAACAGCGCCTCGACGCATGCCATCGGTACCAACGCTTCCGTTCCTCATGGAATTAGATAATCAAACCAGACAAGCGCTACGTAAAAATCCGTATTGCAAATGTACGGCGTCAAGCGCGTAATTCCTTTAATAAACCGTGTTCATTTATTTGGCTCTTTCTGCAGTTTCAAAGCGAACAGCATTCTTTCGTTCTTCTTTCGCCAGTTTAGCTGTGGTAGAGGCACGTTCTCATAGCGCGAGGGGTTTGGTGTCTCTCAAGGTTTATAATGTTGTGGACGGCCGGTACGTGGAGCCGTGTAGCGTTTCTCCGCCGCTGGATGTTTTCTTGCCTTCTGGTCCGCGCTCATTCATTGCGTGTTCGTTGCCAAATCGAGTTTCCGCTGTTGCCATTTCAAACCAGTGCTTTCTCGACGTAAAGCAAACAGCATCATGGCTTAGCTTGAAGCACAGCTAGGTAAAGAAATTCTAGGCGGTATCACGTGGTTCGGCTGCGCGTATTAGCGCAGGCAGATACATTTGACAACCTGTGTTTTATTTATTTATTTATTTATTTATTTATTTATTTATTTATTTATTTATGTGCACGTTCCGAAACTTGTGATTCTGCAGCGACCGAATGCGGACGAAGGACAATTGTTTATTTTACCGGTAAGTATTAGTGTACACTGTTTTCGAGGTTACGGTCACGTGTGCTGTTGTTACTAGCATACCAATAAGCTTTCCTTAGCATTTTTTCTAGAGTAATAATTTTTACTTTCAACGCACATGTACACCATTGCCAAGCCTACAAGGCTGAGTGATCATACCTCCGAATTATGGTTCCAGCCACATGATTCGCTTTGCTTTCTGGCTCAGGCCTGTCCTCAGCAAAAGCACAGGGTGTGTATATATATATATATATATATATATATATATATATATATATATATATATATATATATATATATATATATATATATATCTCTGTGTGTGTGTGTGTGTGTGTGTGTGTGTGTGTGTGTGTGTGTGTGTGTGTGTGTGTGTGTGTGCGTGCGCATAATGAAATGCAGAAATTGCATACGAAACAAGCTTCTCATCTCGAATGAAATACCGAATATATTACCGCTCTCAATGTAAAGATTAAATTCAGCGTCGAGTTCATTTTCTGCCAGAAAGAAAAAAAATGTACAGGAGTGGGGTGAAGACGTATGCACATTATTTTGCTATATTCACACGTCTATACTTGCTTATCTTTCTCGGGTGACCACTTTTCACCGGCTAACAAGTGTTAAACTTTGTACCGTTAAGAGCAGGACGCGCCTGCATGTGTCAGAAGTTTCTCGAATGTTATCGAAGGTTCTGTCCGTTGTCTGCTGGTATCGAACCTTGCGTAATCTCATTGCATGCGCGTCGCGAATTCTGTACAGTACTATCTGATAAACCCGCGGGCACCAGCGATTAGGCATGGAACCTTCGACGATGTCGTGTGTAATAAAAGTCGACAAGCTTGACCCGCCTGTCACATTTTCGACGATCGTCGACTGCGTTAGCCGCTGTCGTTGTGCTTTGAGTGTAGCCTGTTTTTTCTGGGCACGCGTTAGCCCAATGAAGAGTTATTACAGAGCTTTAGTTTAGGCGACGCAAGCGGCTTGCGTACGCAAGAACGAGGGGCGACGAGGGGCGACGGTAATGCGCATGCGCAGACACAGATGCAGGGGTCTGCGCATGCGCAGTGCCGTCGCCCTTAGTTCTTGCGTACGCAAGCCGCTTGCGTTCCCTAAACTAAAGCTCTCTATTTTCACGATTCAGTCAGTCCGTCAAGAACTTTATTGAAGTCCTGAGGAGTTTCAATCCGTTGGAGATCCCACGCGGGGAACTCCTCCGGCAGAAACCGTAGGCGACGCCCAAGTCGGGACGGGAACGTGGTGACGCTCCGCCAGTTCTTGGGCCCTCTGGACGGCCTTGAGTTGGAGTTTGAGGATTTTTTTGCTACTGCGTTCTTCACCGTCGCTACCACGTGACAGTACGTATAACGCCGTTCTCGAGGGGACATGGGGTGAACTGAGAAGTTAGCAAGTGAGAAACAACCGAAACGTGATCACAGTTGAAAGTTTATCGTAAAGGCGCGCTCCATGACAACGACGGTAATGAAACGAATCAACAGCGCGCATCCAACCATCCAAACTTACGCGGAGTGTTGCGTTCGTTGAAGGAGCTAAGCGGAATATTCGACAGATCGGTTTATACGAATCCACGTGCCCTTTAAGAATGAGAACCATGTTTTATTGAGCTACTAACGTCTAACACGTGCATAAATGAAGATACAGGAGGAGGTCCCTATGCACCAGTATTTAAGAGAATCTTATTTCAGGTTAGTACACAGAACACGTAATGTTATTTCGCAGCACTGAAAAAATAAAAAAGAAGAAACAATAATACACGAAATATATAATGCAAATAACATAGATAAGAGATAAATATGTATCTGAAATAATACAGACAAAGCAAACATTATATACAGGAGACAAGATAAGGACTTGCAGGGATAATTGCACTGTTGTACAGAATAATAAATTTAACAAATAATACTGCATAATTGGAGTAACATCTAGGAGGATATAGCGTAGCCCAACGAAGAATATAGTATGTATATTTAGCGAGAACAAAAAAATTCACGCGGAAACTCCTCTGGGAGTTGTCTAAGTATGCGTACGGATTGTACCACTTGCTCATCTACGCGCAGGCCGGTGTCCTCATCAATGTTATGAAATTTGATTGGACCAGCATAAACCCTTATCAATCCTCGTTGGTTGTTATCAACCTTATCGAACAGGATTCGACCCTTATCAACTCTTATCGGTCCTTTTCAACCTGGACGTTGAGAGAAGTTATTGCAAAACCACTACAATTGCTGAGGGGGGTATGCAATGCTTTATTGATGGTTCGGATGGTTGTTTTTGAGCTTGTTCTTTATTGAGACGTATGCTCTTATGTGAGTTGCATGGGTGATTTCAATTAATTGGTGCACTATTCACTGCGCTTTGCTGAGCGCTCGTAGCCTCTGCCTTATGTGGGTATGATCCATTGAATTTTTGCTTGCTTGAGGGGCTATGCGCCATTGTTTAAGGCGGTATGAGTAATTGCATTCGTCTTGCGTGACGGACGGACAAATCTCTCGTTGGGTCGGCATAGAAATGCTTACGCATATTAAATAGAAACTGTTATTGCTGTATATCTAAAAAATTACTACAAATTGAAAAGAAACTGCCTCTTTTTTAAAAAACATAGGTAATGAAGAGGATTGTTTACCGTAAGTGCGGAAAGGATTTCAAGATGGAATCATACGTCTCACCTGAATACCTTGGTCCTACTTTCAGGCTGGCAGCCAACTCTCCGAGTTGGTGGCCATGACATGAGCGATAACTATAGCAACAACAAATCAGCATACAAAATCGAGTTATTCAGCCCCAAACAGCGACATCTGGGCGGTGTAAGTTTCCAGCTGGACGAAATCCAAGTCAACTTTTTGGCTCCGAGTCGTAAACGAACCATCTGCACACTGCCGATATACGAGTAGACATGCAATGCCCTCTCGGTTACACATGAGTATTTACGATGTGCATCTGAAGCGGCGTCAGACCTACTCGGGCGCAGGTGGCAAGCTACCGTAGAAAGCGATTATCCAGCCCTTCCCAGTACAATCCTCTATACTTAAAGAATACAGCATTGGAGCGAGATTAAGGTTTTGGCCGAATGAGGTCTTGTTTCTCCGGGAAGTCATACTTCACTGAGACGCTGACGCGTTTCGCGAGCATGCCAAGGGTGGACCGGCGTATACTGTTACGTATACCGAGTAGAAGGACTTACTTATCGCGCTATTTTATTCTGAGTGTATAAGAGCTGGTTCATTTACTGCCTATAAGTATACAGAATAGCGTCCGGTGCATCTGTCGGCAAGTATCGTGATAAATATAACCTGATGTCATGCGGGAACTGGTAAGAAGCTGCAAAGAACCGAAACGTTCGTTGGAATTGAAGTCTGGGTGACATGCAAGTACATGTCGTTTATAGGCAGAGCACTTCTTGAGGCATGCACTATCGTGGCACATAAAGCAGTTACCGTTCGGTGCTTCTGTCTGTCGCTTGTCGACGTTCGTGCTAGATGCGTAAAAAAAAAAAAAAAAAAGTGCTTCACCTTTAGAAAAATGCCCGACCAATCAGAGCGAAGCAATATTTTTTATTAGCAAGCAAACGCCTCGCCCACGTATGGAACTTATTTATATGGGGAAGTGGCGCTCGTATTTGTGCGTATTTCGTTAACCCTTCGTTCCTTTTTCTTTTCTTTCCGTTCTTCAGTGCGTCGCGCTGCAAAAATCACGCCGTCGTACTAGTTAGAGTAGCTGGCCGGATAATTTTTCTAATCGCATAAGGGGACAGTGACGGCAAATTCGCACCATGCATCCAACGCGTTAGCTAGTGAGCTGATTAGTAAATTGCCGTGCGTGTTAAGCTTGGTTATTTCTTTCGTTGTTCGTCTGTTTCTCCTAAGCACTCGATATATATAATCAACGAGAAGAAAGAAAGCCGAGGGGCCCGATTTTTATTAGTCATGCGATGAGATGCCAAGAAACAATGACCCCAAGGAAAGCATAGGGGTAAGTAACTGCAGCTCTTCAATGACATAAAGCAATGATAAATAGACGGAGATGAAAATGGACTAAAATACAACTGGCCGCAGGTGGGACACGAACCCACGTCTTTGCAGTACGCCTGCGATGTTCTTGACAACTGAGCTACCGCTGCGCGGTTTCCCCGCTCCACTTTCTGGGGTATTTATGCTTTATCTACGAGAACCAACCTTGGGAGTGTTAGCCAGCGCCACCAATCACAAACCTTGGCGGCGGTTGTGGAACATCCTTTTCTGCCGCAGGCGTCACGCAGTACGTGGTGGCCAGCACTCCCAGAGTTTGTTCTAGTAGATAAAACATGAATACCCCAGAAAGTGGACGGGGAAACGGCGTCGCAGTAGCGCAATTGATAAGAGCATGTCACGTGTAATGCGAAGACGTGCGTTCGTATCCCAGCTGCGGCCAGTTGTATTTTCATCCACTTTCATTTGCGTTTATTTATCATTTCTTTATTTCATTTAAGAACTACACTTATTTAGCCGTATGCTGTCCTTGGTGTCATTGGCTGTTGGCTTCTTATGATAAGACTACATATATAGGCATAGCTTCTACTTACTGTCCCCTGTCATGACTTAATAAACATGTCTCTCTGCTCAATACACCGGTCTCACTTAAGGTTACACCTGCTATTGAATACCAGACCCCACATCGTCAAGGCACGATTTCAATTCGATTCTACTCACGCTATTCCTCTCCATAGTGCGTTCTTTACAACTTTTCGCCAACTTTCACTGCAAGTTGTAACCCTATCGACACCACATCGTGGACCTCTTCTAAACGTATCGGCCACTTTCACCGTACCGCTATCATTTAGCAAAGTAAGACGTATAATGTATCTAAAGGACGTCACCTTGGAGAGATAAGCTCCACCGGTCAGGGGGCTCATTAAGAAAACTTGCACATTTGCCACTGGCATACGTTTAAGCTCACGCCTCCGTATATGTAGGGTGCCGAATCGCGAGCGTAAGTTACGACCCTCGTTGACGCTGGCTTCCGTTCGACACATCGCAGTCAAAACTCCCAATCACGCCAGCTGACACACGAACGAGATCGCAATTTAACAGCCTCTATAGACATACAACACGTGTACACACAGCGTGATGTGCGCCAGCAATGCGTTCGTGCTACACATAAAGCAGTATTACATGTCGTACACCGCAAAACAACGCAGGCGCATTCAGCTGCCCGCATCCCTCTCCCCTTCACGCCCGTGTGGGTCTCGGAAATTTCGATGTCGCGCAGCGTTGGCAAGTGTGCTTGCTTGCTGCGGTGGCGATGTTCGTCGATAAGCCACCCACTACGCCGTTGTGTACGCGCAGTGCAGGCGTCGACGGGTCGACGCGGCCTTCGTTAACAGCAGGAAACGCCTTGTCGGATGGAGGCCGGGCCGGCGCGGCTATAATCCTCCTCCGGCGGGAGAGTGGGGGGCCAGGGTCGACGCGGCGGCGACTTTCAACCGACCCGTAGCCGCGAGGAACACGAGCTTTCAAGTGTGCCGCCTCCGGCCGGGCATCCGCCATCCGTGTGCCTATGCAGGCTTGTCGACATTCGCATCGCGCTATACATGAGTGAATTCGATACATTCAGCAGCAGCAGAAGCGCAGCTGCTGTTGCTGTGGCTGTATTCCGCCCATGCTGTTGCTGCCGCTGATCACTCTGAACGAGTGGTATAGGCATGCGCACGATGCCACCAGAATGTTACGCGTGGTAAGAGACCGACAAAAGAGACAATTTACGCTCTGTTTACGCTTCGGCCAAAGCGCAAGATAATATATATTACGCCCACTTGTGTGTGTGGGGGGGAGGGGGGACGAAGGCCTCTTCCAGCGCTATATATTTAATGACCCCGCGTCTTGCGTCAGCCGGTTCACGCCTGCGCAAATTTTTTGATTTATTCAAATCGCGCCGCACAGTTTCTTAGGATATTACCCGGAGAAGTAAATCTGGCGTCACTCTCTATGCGCGTGTCCTAGCGCGCTACTAACGATCATTTGAATTCCGGGATTGAGGTGCTTCGGCTTGTCTTCAACGTGGCTTGGCGTAAAACGTGTACGCACCTGCCCAAGTAACAACAATAATAAATAAAAGCTTTCGGATAAAATGAAACAGTCATAGGAAGCCTTATATTTCTTCCGTATGCATATAACATTCATTAATATTTACTCACGTACGGTATGCAGCGTGCAAGTTAGTGAAGCAAACGAAAACGCGTGATTGACACACACGCCCGCGGTGCACGTGGACGTTGCTTGTCTTTCGCATGCAGATTTGGCGGCTATTCCGGAATATATATATACCGAAAAATTTAATTTAACTGCTCGCCACGCTGCAGGCTCCGCTGCAAATGCTCCTGTTAAAAAAAAAAAAAGAAATTGCAGGTTTTACGAGGCAGAAACAACGATCTGATTGAGAGGCATGTCGTGGTGGGGAGACCCCGGATTAAATTATTCGACCACTTGGGGTTCTTTAACATGCACCCAATGCACGGCACGAGGCCATTTATTTATTTATTTATTTGTTTATTTATTTTGCATTTCGCACCCATTGAAATGTGGCCGGGACTTGTTTCCCCGACCTCGTGCTTACAGCAGCGCGACTCCTATACCACTAAGCAACCATGGCGGGTTTGCTCATATTTCAGTGAAACAGTGTGTGTGTGTGTGTGCGTGCGTGTGTGTGTGTGTGTGTGCGTGTGTGTGCGTGTGTGCGTGCGTGCGTGCGTGTGCGTGCGTGTGCGTGTGCGTGTGTGTGTGTGTGTGTGTGTGTGTGTGTGTGTGTGTGTGTGTGTGTGTGTTTGTGTGTGTGTGTGTGTGTGTGTGTGTGTGTGTGTGTGTTACATTAAGTAACCCCACCCCAAAAAAAGAAGCTGCGTTTTAGACGCCCCGTGTTTTACTAAATGATTTCATCGGTGTTAGGCAGGGAACGGTGTTCCCCAGACGCATATTGGAAGTCTCCTGCAGTTCTCCGACAAAGGCGTCAATCCGAAGACGTAGGTAAGCATAAGAAAGTCTATGGCGTCATCTAATTCTGTGCCGTTCTGGACTGCGTTTACCTTTTCTTTTGAGGATCATTAGGTCGCCCTAATGGACCACCGGCTATCTGTAGAGGTGGTCCATTCGGTATCTGTGTAGATGTAGAGGTAGAGGTAGGCAGAATGTAAACATTTTCTTACGAATAGGAAGTATATCGAATGTCGAATCAAATATCGAATAGTCAGAGGCTGACGCATATATTTACAGCAGGAAGATTTATTTCTACATAATTAAGTACCACAGTTGTGCTGACTGCTGAATAAAGACAACTAACTATCAGGGACTGATTAAGGTCAGTTTTAAACACGAGATTACTAATTGTCATTAAAGAGCTCCACTAATAGCCTCTAAACGTCCTTAGAGCCTGGTTGCAAACATGCTTTGCAAGAATTAACGGATCCTGTTGACTGGCTTTCTAAAAACGCTGAATAAACGGTTGTCAAGAAAAAACTTAGAAGCTGGGAAAAAAGAATAGAAAAAGGCTGCTGAAGGACTTGTGTGTAATGGGGCCTGTTGCAAGGAAGACATCATTGGTTGTAGCGTGAAAGATAAAAATGCTACATTACTAGACTGACATAAGCACTAAATGGCAGACTACTCGCAAGAATCGCAGGTTGTCATATACAGGGTGTTTTTCATTAGAAAATACAGTTTTCTTTACATAAAAAAAAAGGCTACGACCGTAACACACCTGTCGTCTTCGCATGCGAACTCTACGGAGAGACGGAAACATTCTGCTTCTGCTGAAGTTACTCTGCAAAGAATAATTGAAGTTTCTTAATTAACCTTTTTTATTATTAACTGGAAGACAGTTGCTTATATGAGAAACTTGTACGACGTCACAATGTATGGCACGCCCAATTTTTTTAGAAGTCCGATATATCTCACGTACCTTGATATATTCATAATTGAAATCGAAGGCCAAATCCACGCGGTATCGAGACTGAGCGCCTCCCGCTTCGCCTCTGACGGCAACGTGCCATAAAGAAGCGTAGGGGCGCAGTTTGAATGATAGCATTAGAGTAGTAAAACACGTTGCGGAGCTAGTCGGTGCATAGCTTTCAAAAAGATGAAGCACCGCCAACAGTGACAGCACACTGAGAAGGAACAAAGGAAGGAGCGCCTTGTCCTGTCTTTGTTCCTTCTTAGTGTGCTGTCGCTGTTCGCGCTTAACCTTTTGAAAGAACGATAGCATGCCGCGGCAAATCCTGACCCGACATGCAGCGGCACATGGTTGCCAAGCAAAGCGCGTGCCGTACCAACACCGCCTAGATAGCACAAGGTCTTTTCACTCCGATCCATGACGTCACGTTACCTGGCCCGACTGCCGAAGAATCGAATGGGGACGCTCCCGAGTAGGCAACAGTGATTTCGACGTCACCACTTTCATCGCGCCAGCCTTGTCAATGGAAGTTTCGGCCCAGGTAGCGTGATGTCATGGATCGGAGTAAACAGGCCTTGCGCTATCTAGGTGGTGTTGACCATACCGGTTGCTACCGCGACTGGCCGAGTCGTCCAGCCTGGTTCAGTTTCAAACTTCCTCGTGTTTGTCGTCACGTGACGATTCGGTCTGATGCGATAGCGGCGTCGCCTTTGCTGTGCTAACGCGGCGTTCAGTTGCGATATTGCGTGGATTTGCAACTTGAAGTTCGATTAGAAATATTTGAAATTAGTGAGGGTGCATGGCAGTGTGACTGCCTTCGAATTCGCCGTTTGAACAACTGACCCCTAAGATGCTAGTAAAAAAGTTAGTTAATAAAATTTTTCGTTAATTATTCTTTTCAGAGTAACTTAAGCAGCGGCAGAGTACTTCCGCCTCGCTGTAGAGCTCGTATGCGAAGACGACTGGTGTCTTACGGTCATAGCTTTTTTATAAAAAGCCTGTATTGTCGAGAGAGAGAGAGAGAGAGAGAGAGAGAGAGAGCTGGTATGTTGTGCTTCAGCCGCAAAACTGAAAACGAAGCTTGCATTATACGCATTCTTTCTTTTTACGCATTGCTTCGAAAACATTTGTTGTTTCATTTATGATATTTTGCCATTCTTTGTTTAGCCGACGGAGAGCAGTGACCAGCCTTTAACAGTTGGCCTCTGCAAAATATTTGATTAGTTCTGATATTCGAAAATTCCGAATAGTTAATCTTCGAACATGAATACGAATAGTTAGAGTGTAATATTCAATTCGTATTCGAAACTTCGAATATTCGTCTGTGTCCCTAGTTATCTGCGCTACGCATTACATCCCGCTCTTAATCTGGACTACAATATCAGTTACACCCGTTTTCTCTCAAATACATATCGCCATCATACTGTTCGTTAACGTTACGCGTATGTCCTTTACTGCACGATTACTGCAACGTTACTGCGAGTTGTTGTAGCTGGATCAGCTGTTGAGTGGAAATAACCAATTCCGTGCAGCGGCTCTCAATATTTTTTTCTTTTTTACGCGTGTCATTTCCACAACTCTGAGAAGAAAGAAAAAAAATTAAAATTGAGAAACAAACCAGGACTATTAAAGACCGAACCGCATCAAGCAAAAGATTTCGAGGACTGCCTGTACCTGCGATGCTGCAAGAGGACGACCTCTCCGCATCAATTCAGTGCCCGAGGGTCAAACCGCGCAGATCCTGGCGCAACGGATCTGCTCGAACGGCGGAGTGAAAGAGACGGCAAAAATGACAAACAGGAGAGGGCTTATCGCCATCCTCGTGTTCTTCCCCACCAGCCACGAGGAGACGCAGTCGTTGAAACGCTCGTAAAAAAAAAAAAAAAAAAGAAAAGTAGAGAAAAGAAAAACGTGACCATCCAGGCGACGCCCTTATTTTGCTCTTCCCAGCCTTCTCTCTTTTTTTCTTAGCGCGAACGTGGAGCCCTCTAGCGCCGCTACACATTCGTAGCCCCGAGGAATCGCGCGAGCACTGCCGCGTAATAAAGAGAATGCCGAGGGTGGAGAAGAAGGGGGGAGAGGGGGGAGTGAGAGAAGAGTGGGTGGGGGTGGGGGTTGCGATATACGAGTCCGTTGTGCCATCGCGCGCGCTCGTCCCGATCGGGCCGCTCGATACGCGTCGTCGTAAATTATTGCACTTTCACCGATCTCGGGGCGAAATTTAGCCGTTTAAGACTCCTCCGACATCTTGCAATCCCATCTCGCCTCGAGTGCTGAGGTTTGATTTGATTACGGGCAGAAGCCACTTATTTCGCCACACTCTCCGGAGATTGTGTATACACACCATACCGGCCGTGTGTCCTGCGTGGTGGGCGTGATGAGATTTCACGTCTTCTCCGCATAGTGCCACCTGTATGTTTATATACGGGTGTCCTCTGTTTCGCTTATGTTGCATCTGCGAGTATGTGCGATCTGTTCTTCTATAGGTTATTAATATATCAACGGAGAACGGCGAGAGGATATTGTGAGAAACATCTGCCTGCTGGAGTACGTAAAAACGGTAGCTGCTTCATTTCGCGCGTCCTTTCTATATATATATTTTTTCACTCTTATGAGAACTACAGGATGTATAGTTCTGACAAGTGTGTGGAATGATATAATAGCGGATGTGTCAGTGGGGAGTAGTTTGTGCATTACACGAAACTACACTCTAAAAACAGTTGCATCCCTTGTGTTGTATATTTGCCACACAACAATAGTCGCGATCTCTCTTGCTCGCGTTTCTTTTTCTTGAAAACGCTGCGCTTGTTGCTTTCCTGTCGAGAATGCTCTGTCATGCTGATAATGCGCATGCCTCTCGTGATTTGGAAGTATCGGGCTCGCAGCGTTAAAAAAGGAAGTGCGGGCAAGACGCATAGCTCGTCAGTATGTTTGTCGATCCGAGCAAGAGTGGTCGCATCTGAGAGAGCTCCCACGATCATACTCGGTCTAATTCATAAAACTCAAACGTGCGCTAATCTATAGTTATGAGGTCTAGAAGCGGACAATTTCCCCCATAAGTTACACGCTTGCTCGGCTATCAGTGGCGCCTCCGCGCTGGACACGCAGGGTCCAGAAACGACCTGAAGAGACTGGGGTGTACCAAGACAGAGTGACGTCCAACCCCTTTGACCATACACCGCGGAAAGTCTCCCTAGGGAGCGTACGTGCAAGAGCTTGAGGCAAGCGCTGGAGTCCACTATAGATATACACGAGTGCGGGGGGCTCGAGCGGTGCAGGGCACTATCATACAACACCTGTGGGAGCAAGCGTGATTGCAAAATTAGACCGTAAGACCTCCACTATAGCTGTAACACAAGTTAAGCATGGAAGCTTTCTAATACGTGAAAAAACGTGACTTCTACGTGTATTTGGTTACACATCATTTCTGAACCCTTAGTGTCCATTGTCAGGATTGGGGGCTCAATTCCGTCGCTCGTGATCCGGTGTCAAGATTGGAGTCCGGCATGAATTAGAAGGTAGCTGGCCCATGCCGTCGTCCAACTTATCCGCGCTGAGGACATTGATGAAGGGAAGGACTGCTTCTCATCGAGAACGAGGAATATGGGTTTATTTACAATATTTATATCAGTCTAACACGACTGCTTGAGAAAGTACATCAGTCTAACATGACTGCTTGAGAGAAGTGTCAGTCCAACCTGACTGCTCAAGAGAAGTGTGTCGAGCATCCACACAACAGCAGTTTTTAAACACTCGGTCCTCCCGCGATACAAGGCGGCGAACGTTCGTTTAGTCATCACAAACCAGCCGCCTCCCACAGGATGGTCTACGCACACAAAAGCACACACGTTCGAAGGTCCGGAACCGACGTCAGAGGGCCCCGTAGAACTCGTAGCCGTTCCGGTTAGCGCGTTGGGGAGTTTGGGAACAATAGTTGGCCCGCCGAACTCGTCCCGTCACAAAGTCGATTTAGTCACGCTGTGGCATGTCTTGCACTGCAGCTCGCCGTCCTTAGCAGCGCCGCGATGTTGCCGCCTATAGTCGTAAGTGTGCGGCAATCTTGCACCGCGGATGGCCATTCTTAACACCATGCGCTAGCCTGCAGCACGCACAAGACGTTTCGCATACTTCACTGCGCGGCTGCGTCCCTGATACTCTGATATGGCGAACAAAACGGCCGATTGACCACTGCATACTCGCGGATAACTTTCTCTGGCTACGAAGGGAAAGCTACGGAGGCAAAGCGCGCACGAGTGAGAGCGCTTCTGAAAAGAGTCCCTTCATAGCCACAGAAAGTTGTCCGCGAGTATAGACAAGTGTGACTTGCAGTGTGAAAACTCGCCCTCAACTGCGGACGAAAAGGTATTGCGCGTTCGCAGCCGTCACGCATAATGCGAATGGCCGAAAGCATTCGGCGCGAACTAAAACTCGCTCACCAGATAGACAGTACGAAAGTGGAAATCTAAGCTTAACACAATGGCATTGCTGCACTGGCGGTCAGCAATATCAAATGGCGCACCCATATTTGCATTTCATGAGACTAAAATTAAAGTAGATTACACAGTGACTGCCTGAAACCATGTTACTATAGCTAATGCTTTAGGCCGACAAGAAAGTGCTCGTTCCCTTTGACTACCCTGTATTTCAGTACGCTTATACCTTGTTTACGATGTACCTATAACCCTATACCACTCCCCTACCCACTCCCTTCTTCCTGTTGCTTTTTGTTTCGGGCGACTGTGTTTGCCCGACCGCGGTTCGCAATCGTTCAGTCCCAGAGGCAGCAGAAAAGAACGACGTTCTGTGTAGGTCGAGTCACTCTGTATACGAACTTGTCCCATCGACACTAGCGTGAGGTCGGAATAAATAGGTCGAAGAATTTCCAAGAGAAACTAATTACAGTATAAGCGCGTGAAAACAAGCCGAAACAAACCAATACCACGATTCCACTCGCTAAAACACGCTCGGAACACCACGAAACGCGCTTCCTGCTTCAGGAATGCGTTTTTCGCCCAAGGAAGTAAACACGCCCCAGTGCCACAGATTATGAAAGACGCACTCGTGGCTTTGTCGCCTCTTCGGCGAAATCCTCCCCGGTTCGTCCCCACGCCGCAAACACGCGCTAACTCGCAAGAATACCTTTAAAAATATAGAAAAAGAAATAGTAAAAAGAAACGAAGAGATCCAGTTGCAGCAACGAAAAGAGCGTCCGAGCCACGCGGTCACACATAATGCACAACGTCGCTCACGAAGATAAGGCAAGCACTCGGAACAACAATAAGCGCGCACTTCTCTCAGGAATGTCTTCCTCGCACCAAGCCACCAGCTAAAGCTACACTACACGCATTAGGTGTAGAAAGACACAGGTGAAACTTGGAAAAAGAAAGCATGTATATACATATATATAAAGGAAACTCGAGAAGAAGGTGGTGGTGGACGATGCGGCGCCACGCGAACCCTCGGTCCCCCCCCTGCTTCTGCCGACGCGAGGTGGACAGGACGCGCCACCGAAGACTACGACGACGGGTTTCACCGCGGGGACCTGCACAGAGCAAACAACGTCGCGACCTCGTCCTCGTCTTCGCTTGCAGCCCAAGGGCCGGCCCCGAAGAAAAGCCCTTATCGGCAGCGGCGTCGTCTGCGACGCAGTCGTAAAGAATGCGGCGGCTGCTGCCGGTGGTAACCCCCCCCCCCCCCCCCCCCCTTCACCATCATACCGACCACCGTAGCGAGCGACCCCTCCAGGGATACTCGCGCAAGAGCGGGTCGCGCAGACTCGTCGCGTTCGGTCCGGGCGGTTGTCAACTGCCTTGACGGCTGTCCGCGGCCGCGTATAGATAAGCGTCTCTCTCGTCGCTGCTGCTGCCGCCGCTTCGGGTGCTTCTTGCTTTCTCCGAGGCGGCGGTGGGGGACCGGACGGGACGGACGAGCCGCGCATGCCACTGTCGGCCGTTCGCCCGCGTGTGCTTGCGCTGCGTTGCAGGGCCGCACTTGAGTTCGTCCACCAGGTACGGGTGTGCAGGCGCACACGTATTGCCTGCCTAATGCCTACCCGGTGGATGTGCTGCATTCGGCACTACGGGACGAGCTGCGGCCCCCCTTTCGCACAGCAAACCCTGCCACCCTCTTCATTTTTTTCGAGCCACCCCTCCCTTCCTATCACAGATTTTCTAAAGCTCCCCACCAAAACTCTACCGAAAGGACCCTTCACTGCTCGAATATGTCCACGCGCGCACCTTGTCCTTCTCTCTCTCTCTCTTTCTCTCTCATTTCTATGTTTCAATTTATTATACAGAAATTCGAGGGACTAGTCATTACATAAGATTCTCGATCCTTGAGTGTTCCTTGAAGGCTGGCTTTCATCCCCACGTTTCTTGCTTGTTTGTTTGTTTCTCTAACTGTGCTGATAGGCAGCGCAGCTTTGCCCCCTGTTCCTTCTTTCTTTAACTGCAAGCTAGATCTGCACCTAATGCTAATTCTGGGGTCGCCTTGACGCGCGTGTTATCAAGAGGAAGCAAATGTCACCCCGTAAACTAAATCAGTCACTAAATCCGCTCGTACTTAATATCCGTCTTAATCCCTTTACAGGCGACATCGATCCATTTTCTGTTTCTCTGCACAGGGGCCGATCCAGGATATACCCTCAACGAGGGGAGCGAGCTCAATACCTTTAACCTGCACGCAGTGGCAGTGGGCCGGGCCTCCAGGACCCCCCTATTGATCCACCAGTGCTGTGTATACGTGTGAACATTGCTGTGAGAGGTGCATACACAACATGCAACGACTTGAAAGAAAGTTCTCCAATTTCGAACATATTTATTAGTTATCAAGACTCGTAGGCTTTGGAACACAAGAGGCCATATACGGATGCGCTGACGGCCTGACAGAAATTGTACGATCACGGCTGAAGTGTTTTTGACTCTTGATACCGGCGGTACATCTTCTTTATCGGAGATTTGTAGCTATCATAAGATATTGGTCACTAAGGAAGCGGGATAGAAGGAACACTGGTCTTCAATCGTTTTACTTGAAAAAGATTGCGGACCATGTGGCGTTATGTTAACACATGGTCCATATAATTATTTACAAGTGAAATCAGTCATCACACCGTCTGAAAATTTCTGAGCAAAGCAAGCTGAACGTTAGCGTTCATGCTGCTACTGCTGCTGATGATGATCATCATGATGGTGATGATTCCTTCTACACTGGCACAGTCCCGCTGTGGAGAATAAACCGAGGATGATGATGATGATGGTGGCGACCTGAAAGCCTATGGCTATATCCTACTCGTGGGAATTCGCCAAGAAACAGGTGGTATTATAAGTTTCATTCGTTTCCTCCTCCTCCTCCTCCTCTTATTCTTCATCTTCTTCTTCTTCTTCTTCTTCTTCTTCTTCTTCTGCTGCTGCTGCTGCTGCTGCTGCTGCTGCTGCTGATGTTGATGCTGCTGCTGCCCAAGATTTTGTATTGACTACGGCACATTTCCTCTATTAACTCTATCAATGATCTTAACTTGCAGCTGATTTGCATTCCCTATTCAGCCACGAGTCAGCCGTGTACACGGCACGGTGTGTTCGTCCGTGTGCTTGCTATAAATCCCTAAAGCTGCTTTGGTATGGTGCGCGGTTGCGGAACATAGTCACGCAGGAAGAGTGAGAGAGAGAACGATAAATGGGAGAGGGCTGCGGCTTGGCATCTTCGCACGCAGAGACCGCGCGCAGCGGTGACCGTTGATCACGGCCTCCAATCGTGACGATGCGCCGCTACGTGTCCCTCCTTGCAGTCGCTTCGCCACGTATGCCGCGGCGCAAGAAAAGAGCCACCGGGTGGGTTAAAAAGACCAACACAAAATCAAAGATTAATCGTAAAGGGAACCGCTTGACGAAGAAGACCGGACGGAATGCACAGGCAAAGCATGCGAGGCTCGCGCGTTCCGACAACGCCGGTCCACCGGCGAGCAGACGGCGCGGACAGACGCAGAAGGAGCGCGTACTCGATCACGGCCGAACAGTAACGACCCGAGGCGGCTCCAATGAGGCGGACGAAGCGGCGGCAGTCGCTGGCACAGCCGCGACGAAGCCGCGTTTCTCTCCCACGGTATTGGGCAGCAGCGTCTCGCGATCCCCTTCGTCTTCTCGCGCCGCGATTCGTGTGGACAGCGCGGCAAGACGCGACGTCGCGCCGGGCATGCGCGTCGGTTTGATCGGCACGAAAGCTGCCGTCGAAGACGGGGAACGGAAGACGGGGGAGTGAAGCGAAAGGAACCGGAGGGCGCGCGTCGTTGTTTTGTGACCGAGGTGCCCCTCTAGCACCTTTCTTTCTTTCCTTCTTTCTTTCTTTGTTTTGCTTTTGAGTAGCACGTCCGCAATCGGTGGAATCTGATAGCACTTCGCCTTCGCGGAGACTAATGATGACTACAGGCGTTTGATCGGCTGAGATAGCGCGCGGGCAGTCCCCGGTTTCTTGAGAGAGGTCTCCTCAAGCCCTCCCCTTCTTCTTCCTTTTCCCTACTCTTGACAGTAATTGGCCGTGCCAAGTGTGCGTGATTTAAAAGCGCCCCCACCGACGAGACGTGCGTATCGTACGTTGAGAAATCCTCCGCCGGCCGTTCGGTTTTTTTGTTTTGTTTTTGTTTTTCGGGCGCTCTGTCGCCGAGCGGCTCTGCACAGGAGCGTCCACCGCGGTTTTCTATAAACGAACTTTGGGGTGAGCAAATAAATAACCCGCGAAACTTCGACCGTAGGCTTTCAAAGCTATACATGTACACTAAATGATCTTCGTTTTGTGGCTTTGTTCATGGCCACGTGTTCGCTCTTGCCTCGCTGAATAGAAAGCACAGTAGTATTGAAGTGAACAACGTCCTATATTGCTGCTTAGGCGTTCTCCGTATATAGTGTACTGCAAGACACCTTACATTGTTCAATGAAGCTTGAGGCGGCATAGCTTCTAAACACTGTCTCTACAAAACAGATGTCAGGCCCAAATTGAATTTCTCTATATAGTGGAGGTAGAACGGATGATGTTCTCGAGCAATTTGGACTTTGTAAACAGTATACATATAACTCCACATATTAGCGTAACTTCAGACGCATTATGATGTTAGTATAGGCGCTTGCAGTGTAATATATTTGTGCGCACGCATTAACCTGCTAATCAACATGTGTGTATTTCGTCGTTAACCTTCCTCTTGCACATCAAGAATGCAAGGAATGTGCACTGTGCAGACTCTCGGTCCTACGTACGATCATACCGAGCTGATGTGTGTCACGTTTGCGCTGTTCTCCACGTGAGACACGAGTTATTTACGTTTGCACGCTTACAATCGCGTCGAATGGAGACAAATTTCACGTGGTTATATTAAAGAACAATGCGGAGACTGCAAAAGACAGCCACATATAGGACTATGGCGTTTTCTCTTCTTTCCGTCTTTTCTTCCCCTTACCCTTCCCCTAGCGCAGGGTAGCAAACCGGAGGCTTTAACTCTGCTTAACCTCCCTGCCGTTCTCTCATTTGTACCTCTCTCTCTCTCTCTCTCTCTCTCTCTCTCTCTCCCAATAGGTGCTGCACTGTCGTAAGTCCACTCGGCGTCTCGCTTTCTCTCGTTTCCGACCACACAATGAACGAGACAAGTACAGAGGAGCCGCGACGGTACCGCGCGACAAGGTTTCTCGGAAGTCACTCCGCGCGGCAAGTATACAACAAAGCGACAACCTCGTCGTCACGTCGTTTTCAACACCAGCTCCTACACACACACACACACATCTCGTTGCACTTCCCAGGCTTTTACTGGTCACGTATATATGGAAGCGCGACGTCTGTTATCTCTGCTTTCGGGGCTCAGTTATCCACTCTGGCTCGTATAGCAGCAACACGTATTCCCGAGCCGCCAAAAAAAGAGAAAAAAAAAAAAGGCTAACGCACGAAGAACACGGGCGTCTCTTAAGTGGAGTCGTCGTTCCATCGCTAATCTCAAGTCGGGTATTTCCGGCGCCAACCAACAAGCGTGTCGGCCAGCGGGGCTAGCCCGGCCTGCATATACGCAGTAGTACTGGAGGGTTGCCCATGCGACTACTTCCACCATTACGTGGAGCCAGCAGATTGCGCTTGGCGAGGTTCGCGTCGTGTCCAAGATAAGCTCTCTCTCTCTGATCAGCCCGTGACATCTCTCTGACGACGCCCCTCTCGAGGCACATATCGGCGACGCCGCCTTCACATGTCGCGTTCGTCGCGACGCGTCGAATCGCGCCGCTGCGTTTATACAGGCGCGAACCGCCGGAGAGAGGCAGATAACCGCGACTGGGCATGTGTGAACTCCTCGTTGAGCAGGATCGTTTTAGATTAGCGCGCTTCGCCGAGAGCCAGGCCGTGCGCGTGAATGCGCGTGTGGAGACGCTGTCGAACGCCCGATTGAACGGCCCCCGTGCCGGTCTTTGATAGAGCGCGCCGCGTTGAGGGACTTTTCTTTTTTTTTTTCTTCTGTATCGATACCTGCAGGTCGGAGCGGGTATCGATCAGGCGAAGGCGAAGGGCCTGTCTGGCGTGAACAGTCGATTAAGGGCAGCCCCTGTGCTCGATGCTTGCTTGGTGTATTGTACTGTGATACTTTTGCGAAATGATGAAGCATTGTAGCTGGAAGAATGGCGCGTGTGTGCTATATAGCCGTTGAGAGAAGTGTTTGAACCAGTTAAGTGACTCTCGTTGTCACCGAGTTCAGTTATATTGAATGCAGGCGAAACAAGGAATGACCAGTATAGTGACCGGTAATCAAGACCAGTAATATTTTCGTTGCATGCGCATTCTACCACTTCGGGGGTCCCGTTCGCTGATTAGTGAAGCCATGCTCGCGTCTTCTGGCGTATATATACATGAAAGTGCTACCGTGCACCTCTGTACTCGTAGAACGTACGAGGGCGAATCAGAAAGTCCTTGCCCCTGCTATTTATTAACCAAAATATGGCACATACAGGTAATTACAGATATACGTACTATTCGATATATGGAGCTTTGAATTAGTGTTTCCGTACAATCAATCCCAGCTATAACTGTGGGAATACCACGAGTAGCGCGCAGTCAGGAGGAAGAAGAAAAAAAAATTCCACTGGGAGAACTGCAAAAAAAAAAAAGCACTTCTAAAGCATGCTCACCACGGGAAACACGCAAAAGCGAAAATAAGGTGAACGAATGGTGAAACAAAACATTTGCAATATAGACTGCTTGCGAAGTTTGACTTGCATGCATGGTGTAACACTCGGTGTAACTCAGCTTCGCTGTTCGACCATCTTCAGGGACTGGAAGGGGCGGTAATTTTTTTGCTTGTCCACTCAACTAAGTATATACTGTTGCTTCTTGTGGGGATGCTGGTACCAAGGAGTTTCTTGAGGTTATTGCCGTTTTCATTCAACAAAGTCAGCCTCTACATTCCATTTTTTCCTCGAAAAGCCCTTGATGTTAAAAACAAATCAACAGTTCGCCTTTCAAAAAATTTGTTCGAGCAATAGGATAACAATACTGGCGCACTGGACAGGCACGGATGATGATGGAAACTGGTTCAGGCGATATATACACGTACATAAATAAACACATCCTGTCTCTGAAGGACTGCATGACACAGCAAACTGAGTGGCATGATGCTGCGGTCACTGGAGAAATTCGCAACTGACAAATTCAGCGGTCCTCTATTGCAAAGTTATAAGGTCATTTCAACAATTGCTAATGACCTGTATACGGCACGCATTAAAATGCTTACTGAATATGTAAGGGAATCAGCGCCTCGTTTAATCCACTTGTGTACATGAACGCTAGCTATCGCAACCTTCCGTCGCCGCAGATGAGGGAAATGGGATGGGGAGCATCATCAATAGGCACCGCACGCGTAATGCGAAGGTTGTGGGTTCGGCTCCCACCGGCGGCAAGACAGACTTCTCGTGTACTTTCCCTTTAATTTATCGTTTCTACACTTCAACTAAAAGCTACAAAAATCTGATCGGCGAGTTATCTGAATGATGCGTACACTCTAATACCAGTTGCACCCTTTGGGGTGCGTATTTGCCACAGAAGAATAATCGCCAGCTGTCTTGCTCGCATTTCCTTTCTTTAACCCTGCGAGCCCGGTACTTCCAAGCCACGAACGGCATGCGCGTTATCAGCATGGCAGAGAATTCTCGACAGGAAAGTAACGAGCGCAGCGTTTTCAAGAAAGGAAACGCAAGCAAGACAGACGACGATTATTCTTGTGCGGCAAATACACATCCCAAAGGGTGCAACTGTTTTAAAGTGTAAGCATATCGTAGTAACGGCGTGGTGTTGAGTGGCCGTGCGCTGGTGTGTTTAGTATAATTGTGAGAACGATCGTGAAAGAACCGTGAAGCGGAGAAGCACGGTTTCAACACCGAACTGTTAAGGACGACCTGCACGAGACGACGTAGAAGAGGCGAGTAGAAGCAATGTTCACTCGTGTTATAGAGAGCCCGCATCAGATGTGGACATGGGGCGATATGACGTGGGAGGTTTAGGAAATTAAGGAAATGTACGCAGCTTTCCCTGGAACGTCGGTATCGGGCGACGTCGGCACGGAGTCGTTCCTCTTGTTTGCATGCGTCCGGCAGCGTGTTGCTGTAGTGCCTCGCTCTGCGCAGCGTATCATTCATTTGTTTCTGGCGCAATCTGTATTCACGCTGGTTCTCTGCATTCCTGCGTTTCCATTCTTCTGCACTAAGCGGCTGCGTTCGTCTTGGCGCCATTACGGTAAATGGGACAACGCTGCGGTGACACAAACTGCCGCGAAAAGGCGGTGCAACGTGAACTGATGAGGCGAGCGCAACTATATCTGCAGGTGGCGGCGCCAGGTGCGCTGATGACGTTCCGATCCAAAACCACGGCTGTTCCACAGTTTTGGTGCGCGCCCGATTGTCCACGTCACGTGATCACAGAGACGTACGCACTCGTGCCACTTCTGGCGCGATCGTCGCCGTCGTCTTCCATAGCTGGCTGTGGCTCTATCTCGAAAGCGATCGTCTTACGTGAATGAGGGAAGGACAGAGTTTTCTCGTTGGCTAACCATAGAAATGCTTCCGCATTTAAACGCTTGCTCCTGTATGCTTTCCCTGGCATCATTATCTGTTGGCTTCATGTGGTTGATCAACAAAAATCGGGACCCTCGCTTCCCTTTCTCGTTCCTTATCAAATTACGGCATCTACCGGATTAGCGAACGACATCAGACGTAGCAAGGTTCTAACGCCACCAACACACGTCTTTGCAGATATCGATACCAACGAGATATCAGTCGACAGGAATAATTTAACTCCAAGTTCACGGCCTCCTTACTGGATTTGTGAAATTTCACTATAGAGTGTCGTGAGCTAGCTGTTTGCGACATTCCCGTTCGTGCGAAAGGCGTTTACTCTCTCCTGGCGCCTTCGACTGTTGATTTCTATAACATGGAATCCAAGGTATATACAGCGATGGGCTTGTTGAAAGGTAATCCGCAATGCACGCGCGGCTGCGGATCGATGCAGCCGCTCGCGAAACGCGGATGCTATGCACACACACGCGGATGCGATATATCTGCGATATCTCCGGCGACTATCGCGAGGACGCGGCGCGTTTGCCGCGTCTCTATAAACGGACGCACACATGCGCCTTCGACGTATATGTCACGTGCGCTGCCTCGCCAGGCACGGCAGAGCGTGCACGATGTCGCCACAGCGCGCAACGCGTCGATTCAGGCCGCGTGCAGGCACGGCCTGTTTGTTGTTAGAGCACGCAACGGGCGCACAAGCCATTGGGCGCGCTCCATCGACGTCCTTGGCAGCGTCTTTGTGGCTGACTATATACGCCGCGCCGCACCGCTAGCGCGCGTGCATGTAGGTTGCTGCATGGAGGCAGGCTTATTTGCGTTCCTCCTCCTATTTGCTGCTGCTGCGGTTGGCTACTGTTATAGCGACGGAGGCTCTCGCTGGGTTCATGCCATTTCTGTTTTTTTGCCATTCATTCCGCGGCATTGCTCTTTGTGTTAGCGCTCTCCTGGCGCGCGGTATTCATGGAAAGCTATTCGGATGCCTTGGCCGAAACACAATGGCTCCATTTCATCAAGGACTCCCTCCCCCCCCCTCCCCCTTGCGCCTGTGGCACGGGCTGCTCGGCTGCGCACAAGAGCTGCTGGCGCTTTCAGGCAGGTCGCAGTGTGTCTTTGGCGAATGCGGTGCAGCGCGTATTCGACGGATGTTACGCGGCGAGCATAGCGGAAAGTCAGCTGCACGCTCTGTGCGGGCGGTCCAGCCCGCGACTACAAAAGGAGCCGCTTGTCATGCTCCGGCGATTCCTGCCTTTGTGGCCTGCAGCCCGTGCGCCACGGAGTCATTAAGGGTACCGACCACGCCCATTGGAGATGCCGCGCAACGAGCGTGCTTGGCGGCGCGACGAGGAAATGTGCTTGCGCGTGTACACTCGAGTTCGTAACCGGTGCAGCGTAAAGCAGTAGAGTTGTACAATCTAAACGGACTTGCGGGTTCTATAGTAGTCGTGGGTTCAGGAAGCAGCGATCGCGTACGCCGCGTCGCTCACCCCTTTTCCTCGATAAAGGTTGTCATGCGTTTTATTACGCGTTGGCATTCGGCAAGTGCCAGATATAGCTGAGTCAAATGGATGACGGTAATTTGTATTGGTGCTGTAAGACTCCAGGAAAGAAGGCTTAGCCCCTTAGACGTATGTCATATACCTGTTCTCGCATTACATCAACCGTATGTATACCACAGCTCGCCAACGTACACTACTTTGCACAAGCGCACGCTCGCTGTCCTACCTGTGCCTCATCTTTCACGGTGAGTGTAGACAGGCTCCCACTGTGCTAACGGAAAACAGCGCTATTTCCAATAATTCTGGGGTGCAATGTATCCAAATGTCTCTCTCTTTAATTCTTATCGAAAAAGTGACATAACTTTGAAGCTCGCACGCGTCAGTAACATCTGACTTCCGCGTGATTGGTCGTTTTTGTGCCCTTCGAAATATTTCACAACTCCTGTAAGCACAGCGTCAGGCCGCAGTCACATTCAGACAGATGCGTTATGACAAACGATTCCCTGTCTGTACTCAGAGGACTTCAGTTGGCCGAAGGCGAACCCCAAACTGTATCCTGCGAAGCCTCTTCGAAATCTTCGAATTTGTATTCCCTGAGGATGCTGAGCACGGCAACGGGTGCATACCTTTCCGGCGCGCATCTCTTCTCAGGTTGCCTGTGACCAGAACTGCCGCGCTACGAGTTGCAAGCCTGCTCAAGTAAACGAAAGAAGAAGAAAAAGCATAACGATGAAGAAGAAGAAAGAGAAGACAGACGTTCCTCCTCGTTCGTGTTTCTCGATGCGTGCGGAGCTCATCGAAAAGACAACGAGGCTGTCAATCTTCTCCTCGGATCTGCCGCCCGGTGGGCTCGAGCTATTCCCTTCTTTTAGCTCCTCGTAAAAGAAGGAAAGCGTCGCATTCAAGCCAGCTTAGGTGCCCTAATGATCTCACCGGCTGCGCGAAACGGCCACGCTGACGTGGAAGCATAGGGGCCATATAGTCACCTCCTCCACCCCTCCCACCTCCCCTAAGCCATCCCACCTTCCGTGCACCTCCGCAACCACGGGTTGGTCTCGCATCTTGCTACTTCTCTTGCCCCCTCGAGTCACTCGACACCGCTATCAACGCCATCTCTCGGACACACCTGCCCCGGTGGCGGTGGCGGCAGCGGTAGGCAGACGAAGGCATCGCGCGCATAAACGACGAGGAGCGCTGATCGCAAGGCAGGCCTGTACTTCGACGCGTCTATTACGACCGGACCAGCGAAACTGTATAGTTTTCTTCGCGCAATTCGAAAGGGAGCGAGAGAGAAATGGAGAACAAAAAATATGGGTGGCTGGGGCGCAGGCAGGATCGTTAGCGGTGGAGGGTCCTCCTCGTTTCGGGACGCATCTGCGTGAGCCACAAGCTCCTTGTGGGTCCTCGCGGCCGCCTTGCCTGCCTGTGTGTCTGCGCGAGCACATCACGCGTCATTCGAAGCGACTGCTTACCGAAGACTTCGCACTCGCACCACCTGCTCGTCCGTGCAGCTTGCCTCTCTGCCACAGTTGGCAACTATAAGCTAAATGAAGAAACGTAAAAAAAAAAGACGAAACATAAAGAAAACTACCGAAGCTCGTCGAGTTATGCACGACCTGGCACCGCCGCCTTGAGTCATTCATTCTTGGTCGTTGTGTGATGGTTCCTCGGCCGTCAGTATTCCGAACCCAGAGGCGTTCGGAAATCATTCGGAAAACAACAGGAAGCTTCGTGCCCTAGTGTATAACTCGATGCAGTTTAGTCTTTCGGCGAGGCGGTGAGAACGTGGGCACCCTTCCAAGCTCTATATAGGATGTCTTACTGTGCACGCAGGCTACCTTCTCGCCGAGGACGGCACGCCGGACGCCTGCGGAAATGAACGTTGGGATGGGGCGCTGTCATCAGGCTGCAGGGGTTAGCCCGTTGGAATAGGAAATGAACAGCTGCGGGAATTGATTTACGAGCTTTCTTTCGCTAGTGCGTGTCCTGTTTTCTTGCGGCGTGGCCCGTAACTTTGCTATAGACTCCTCCAATGATGCGCGGCCGAAGACCGTGCCAAGTGAAGAGAAAGCAGCCGTGTTGGCGGCCTGTTATGCTAATCAGAAGTGGTAGTGTGACTATGCCACCATGCAAGCACTGGCGCCAACGAACGTATATTGGTGCCAAAATATAATGCGTTGGGTTATGGCGAGAGAATCCTATGCGTATAACTTACCGACATCCCAGCAATTTCAAGGACGCTCGAGTGAAATGTTGAGTTATAAGCTTGATTAGAAAGTTGGACTTTAGAAATAGCAAGCTCTCCACTGTTATCGAGGGCGAAATTCCGCACGGGATATATCGACGCATATACGAAAAGCAGGTTTCGGCATTATACTTTGAAATTTCTGAGCAGCTTCAAATGACGCCGTGCATCGAGACAAACGTCTGGCTGGCATTCGAAGATAAACCAAAGCGCAACCGGGCAAATTTTGCACGCCTCTGTTGCACAACAGGTGCCCGAAAACGCTAAAACAAAAGTATAACGAGAGATGGGGCGCGAGAATTAGCCCCGAAAAAGCTAATGTGTCATTATTGCTACGCTGCGTTTGATAGCTCAAAATTCTAATTTAAGGGCAGGAAACTTAGCGCAAAGCCCATATAGTAGCGTTTTTGATGCGCTGAAGCTACTTTTCAGTTCAGCATAATTCTGCGAACGAATCACTATAGTAAATAATTGTTACGGTGAGATAATTTTGCTCAATTAGTATTTCCTTGTTTCTTGTACAAACGTACTCTTCATGCTGTACTCATGCATGTACTCTTCCTTCAAAGTAAAGTACACAAAGATGCTCTAACCTAGATCCTCCGATGTGGAAGGGCGTTTGCGCTTTGGGGGGTTAAACTGAGGAAGATGATGATAATGATGATGATGGTGCTGCTGTCGCTGATGAAGTAAAGAAGAAGTAGAAATTATTTGCCTCGTATTCTTCGTTATGTACCACCTTTCTACCGCACCAAAACACGGAAGTCCTCAGAGAAAGTGTTTCAGAAGGCTACCTTGGTTCAGTTTAATATATAGCCTATACTGCTTCTTTTTTCCGCAGACCCCTCTCCCCCTTTTCTTTCTTTATATACTTTCTTTATTGGCGCCATATAATTGTGACCCATACATCTTTTTTCTCAATAAGAAGCTATACCACGGAAATACACATACATTTTCGGACTATATATATATAGGTAATAACTTAAAAAAAACAAAAGAAGGTATAGATAGCGACACGATGGTTAAAGCCTTCCGCGAACCGGTATAGTTTAGACAGAGACCCTGTAAAGTAGCAGAAGTGAAACCAGAGAAAATAGTCTATACATAGTCTATATACGTCTAGCGAGGGGCCTTTCTTCCTTGTTTATCTCGCGTTCTTCCATGCAGTCACCGTTCGGCTTGAACTGTCTAAACCAAACAGGGCGGCTTTTCGCTGTAAGTGCGGCTTTATTCAGCTCGGCTGCACCGTCGAGAGCCTCGAGAGATAGACGCCAGTGCTGCGGGCAAGTTGGCGGCTGCGACAGACTCGCGTGAAGTTGGCACACCGACAGCGCGGCGTCGAGTGTAACTCCGGCAGCGCATTCTCTCCGATGAGCTCGCGCGCGATCCGTCAAGATGAGCCGCCGCGCCGAGACAGATCTGCAGCGATCGTCGCTGTACGAAATCCCCGAGTTCCCGCGACAAAATCCCCCGAGGGCCGCCTTTCGACCAGAAACTTCGAGCGAACCCGTACGTTCTCCCCGTTCCTTTTGTATCCACCAAACGTTTGTTCCACATCCTCTTCGACGAGTCGCGTTTATACCGCGTTCTCATTAAACTCGTTCCCCCCCCCCCCCCCCGTTTTCTTTTCTGTATTGTTTCTTATTTTCTCTTTCGCGAGGGTTTTCGCCGTTGTGCCAGTGCTGCCGAACTATCGGAGCGTTAAGAAGAAGAGAGATCGAAGAGACGAACGTCACATTGTCTTTTTTTTTTTTTTATGCTAGCGGAATCCGGGGTTAAGCGTCACTTCTCATTTCACTCCAGCGTATAGACGCGAGACGCCGTCTCTGTACCCTCGAATCGCTCGCGAGGAATCGAGCGCGAAGCGAGAACCCATCGCTTCGCCCGGGCGACATTAATAAATAGACGGAAAGCGAGCGCGCGAAACGAAACAACGAAAAGCGTTGCGCAAGCCGTACAACGAGCCGGAGCTCGGCCCTCCCTGGCCGCGTGCATCCCGAGCCACAGTCTCCTTTCCCTTCTCTCTCTCTCTCTCTCTGTCTGTCTTGCTGAGCATCGCCAGCTTTCCTATAGCGGCGCTTCGCCCTGCGTATAAGTATACGCGCTGTATAGTATAGCGCGACGTGTACAGTGTAAGCCCCTCCTTTCGGCCGCGGCCCGGAACCTTCCTTGGTTGCTGGCCGCGCGCTTGGAACGGCGTGCGCGGCCTGACGTGCGTTATCTTGCTCTCGTCGTCGTCGTCCTCGTCACGTGACCCCTCCCTCCTTGTCTCCCCACGGCGGCATTGCAAAGCGGGAACTCCGGGGGCCTCCCCTCGCCGCGCTCTTTTCTCGGAGCTTGAACCCTCCCCCTCCCTAACCTCGTCGTCCCTCTTATAGCCTCCCGTTCTCAGAATGGCTGTTCGTCGTTTCTGTCCGGTCTTGTTGCGTGCAGCGGAGCCGTAAGTCAAGTGAGCCGCGAGAGCAAGGTGCACGGTTGAGCGTGTATACGTATGCATACACTGAGAACAGAGTTTTGGATCAGGGCCGTGGCTTTAGTAAGTTACCGGCGCTCCAAGGTAGGTCACAATACGTCGGGGCGCCGTTTGACTCCCACGAGGTGGTACTAACGCACTAGTACGTTAGTATTGTTAGTACCACCACGACAAGAATATCACGCAATGCGACATCTGCGCTACAAACTGGGCGTGTATTCGCCAAAGCAGTTCGCACACTATAGAGCGGTTCCAAGCTATGAGAAATTTTGTTTCAGTGAGCTTGGTATTGTCGGAGGCAGCCGGTGCCATTGTCAATCAGACTGGGCAGGTATAACGTAAAGATTCATTTCTCTCAATCATATTCCTTCCTTGTCATACACCGTTCACAGCCGACCAATCCCGGTGTTCCTTGTGTTTCTTGCAAAAGGAGCCTATGTGTGCGAAGCATGGTCGACTCGCAGCGAAGACAAACTGCCACTGATTCGAATATAACCGCATGTGTAGTCTCACAACGCTATACGTTTGCCGAAGCTGCCAGCTGGCGCAGCAGTTCTCAACGTACTACTTAGCAATTCAGGCGCGATAAGTAGACCGTGCTGTAGCTTTCCCGCCTGCCTTGATTCGCTTGAAAGCCGATAATACGCCAAGACAGCGAACCTCTTATCTCAAACAACGACAGCGTTCTTCTTGTGGCAACGACGAATGCTCCTCTTAATCTCCGAACAGTCATTATGTACAAAGCGAGACCGCGGAAGGCGGCACACTGCTTTCAACTACGACGCTCGCAGACAGCGAGGGGCCAAGCTACGAGCAAGCAAAAGGAAGAGGAGGCAAAGAAGAAAAAAGAAAAAAAAAAATGCAGCCCGCGGTTCGAGCACGGCGGTGCCCCGCCGTCCGCAGCGTCCCAACCCCGGCGAGCGCGCCGAGGGGCCGGGGCTCGGGCCCAGAATCGCCAGCTAGCGGGAGGCGGCGAAGAGCTGCTGCAGCTGTAGAGCACCATCGTCGTCGATGTCCTCGCCGGAGAAGACGGCGAAGCGCTGGCGGCGCAAGAGTCGTCGTCGCCGCCGCTTCTCTCCCCTCCCACCGAACGAAGGAGTGAGAGGGGACGAGGATGGAGACAGCGGCGACGGGCGTCCGCGGAGAACGGATGACTCCGCGTTGTCATCGAGGAGAGATCGCGCGGGTTCTCCCCCCGCGACTCGGCTGAGTTATGGCTGCCCAGATTAGACGGGGCGCGCACAAAGCGAGCACTGCCTCCTGCCACCCCGAAAAACCTCCCGTCCCGGCGGCATCCCGGCTCATCGCCGAGCCTCCTATACGCTTTCTCGGCCATTTGTGTGTGTGTCTCTCTCTGTCTTTTACTAGCTAGCCTCTATCCTTTTTTATTTCTCTCTCTCTTCTTCTTTTCTTTCTTGCGTGGTCTGAGCCCGAGGAGCGAGAGGAACTTCTGCCGTCGTCTCCCTGATGGCTCTTCGGTCCTCCGCTGCCAGCCACCAACCAAGCAAGCAACCCGGTCTCGTTCCATCCCGAGTCCTTTCATTTCATTTCATTTCATTTCTTTCTCTCGCTCTCCCTGAATCTTCTTGTTCATCTTCGTTTTTTTATTTCCCCTCCCGTTGCTCTCTCCTCTCAGTGCCGCACCAATTCATTTTATCGCGCGTCCGTTTCTTTTTGCTTCGCGATCTTGTAGGAATCGCTGTGTGTTTGCCTCATTCCCGATGTCATCCGCGAATAGCACGCTCTCGCGAGCGGCAGCCGGCCCCGAGTCGAGACGATGGGGACGGTCGGGAACGCGCGGGCCGCCTCTCTGCTTCGTCTGTCGCTTTGCCCGATGTTGATTCCTCCTCCATCCCTTCCTCCTCCTCCTCCTCGTCGTCGCCTTAGGGTAGGACTTGCTTCTTTCCTTCATCCTCTCCTTCTTTTTCTTTCTTTCCAGCCGAGGCAAAGAACCAACGGCGATGCGTCCCGCGTTCTGCTGTGGAAGAGAGAAGAAATCGCAGGGAAAAAAAAAAAAATGCCGGGACAGGACCGACGCAGGATTCGTCCTGCTGTGTCCGTGCGGGAAATGTATATGTCTATCTGTGTAATGGCGAACGCAAGAAAGAAAAGTATGTAGGCGAGAGTCGGAGAGGCGAACGAGTACGTTTTTCTGGTGTATTTATTTATTTACTTATTATTATTATTATTTGGCTATAGTTCGGTCCAGTGCTGCGGGGAGGTGGGCGGTTTTCGCTTCTCGATCATCCCATTTCGGGATGGCCTCGGAGTCGGGGGAGGAGGGAACGCCGAAGGGACGGACGGACATCTCATCATCTCTCGCGCTGCTTTTTTTCTCTCTCCGTCTGGATTGTGCGATTGTCCTCGCTGCGACGCGAAAATCTTACGACGTGACTTAGAGGAGGCGTGTGTCCTCGTTGCTTTAATTTGAGTTCTCTAAGGGCGTTTCAATCTCTGACTGAACCGACTGATCTTTTTTTACGGATTGGAAATGTCGGCAACAAATAAACTAAGTTGTCGGCTTCTCTACGACATTAAATTGCGAAAGTAATGACGAATGGTGATAGGTGAAGCCAAACATTCCCCTCTCCTCCTTTCCTCCACCACAAAAAAAAAATTCTGGCGTTTTACGTTCCAAAAGACACGATATTATTCGGAGACACGCCGTAGTGGGGAACTCCGGGGATTAAGTTTGACCACCTGGGGTTATTTAACGCGCACCAAATGCACGGTACACAGGTATTCTTGCATATGCGCCCCCGTCGAAATACGACCCGCGCGGCCGGTATTTTTTATTTAGAGAGTATATAGAAAGTCTATTGATATTTGCTATATGATTAACAGGCTGTCTATAAACAAGGTATGTGAACTTCTAAAGACAAACTCAGGGGAGTCTGTATAGGCAAGTCTACTGGCACAATTACTATAGTCTTACACTTATTGTTAGTACTGTAATATACTATTCTATAGTCATACTATAGTAATACATTTTTGTGTTGCATATATAATGTTTATAGACAGTCTAATGAATATTGTTCTAAATTTTTTTTTACCATTGTCTATCGAATTGTCTACAGATGCAAATATATGTAGAATCTCTTATACTCTTGACAGACATTATCTCACAATTTTTATCGAATATTATCTATAGAATTGTTATAAACAAACCCTATAGAATGGTTTGTAGACGGTCTATAGACTGTCGAACTCCATTTTCGTAAGGGCTTAGCAGCATAACGTCATTGCCGTTAAGCCCCCACGGTGGATTTTTCAGTAATTTCTTTCACTCGCAACTTTCGCAAATATGTTTCGTGCAAGTCAATAGTATTTCAATAGAAAATATTATCGCAACCGGAAAACTCAATATAAACATAATAGAATTTCTGTAACAACTTTGGTAAATGAAAAAGACAGACAAGATTAGTTACTGCGATGTTCTTTTCGTTATCCAAAGTAGCACGATAATATAAGACAGCGCGCTTCGCCGTCTACCAAGTGATGCGCATAGTGCGTTTATCATCATCATCCTCATCATCATCATCACCATCATCATCATCCTGGCTACGCCCACTGCAGGGCAAAGGCCTCTCCCATACTTCTCCAACTACCCCGGTCATGTGCTAATTGTGGCCATGTCCAACTACTGCGTTTAATGTGTTCGTAAACCTTTAAATTACGCGAGCAACAAGGGAAAAAATTGGCTCCAATCCACACTGTGTAGGTGGTTGGCCAGCGAAGCTGTGGCAGCTTGAACATCTTGAAGGGGCTGCGCAAGACTACGAAGACAGAAGGCAGGAACACACAGGACAGCGCTGTGGTATCCCCTGATCCGATAGGCCAATGTGACGCGGCCTTGAACAGGGTCCTTACAAGCCTGAGCACGACGCCGTTGTGCGTATTGACGTTGCTGTTCCGGTCGTGGCTCATTGTGTATACGCGGCTCTTCGGGAGTCCTAACTATGCGTGGCCTTTCCATAGCGCTATCAGAACACAAATTACATCAGTTGCTAGGCGGGTTATTTTATATGTAAAAGCGCAGTTACATCCATCCCTTCTTCGTATGCTACAGTTTCCGCTTCCCGGCAACTGCAGCTTATGCAACCGTAATCTTTACCGGGAAACGCTTGCTTGAGGCGAACGCGATGCGCGAAGGCCAGCTTTCTGATGTTCCGCACGGCCGGCGCCGCCGCCGCTGCCGTAGATGCGCGGAGGCGAGCGCCATCTGGTGGTGTTGCTAGGAACCCAGTTGCTCGCGCGGCGCGCGCCTCCCGCTGGGATTGGTCGATGTTTTTGCTCACGGACACGACAAATGCATTGGTGGGTAGAGGTATATATAGAGCTTCGCTGTGAAACTGAGGCAGAAGTTACAATTTTAACCACACAAGATTAAAGGTGGCTGGCGCGACATTACATTTGGTCGCCCACGTATGCAATTTATCTGTCAAACAGGCCTACTGACGCAATGCTCAGATGCGAAGGCCCGCGTTACTACTAACTTAGAATCTATCTATCTATCTATCTATCTATCTATCTATCTATCTATCTATCTATCTATCTATCTATCTATCTATCTATCTATCTATCTATCTATCTATCTATCTATCTATCTATCTATCTATCTATCTATCTATCTATCTATCTATCTATCTATCTATCTATCTATCTGGGCGTGTCGGAAGCTTTCTTTTCTTCTTGAAGTGCTACGTTGTCTTATATTCGGCAACGTTAATTTCCAACGTTTACATTGCTTTATTTGGCTCAAGCTTTCCGTACGCCCATCCTCTCCGCGCGAGAGAAAAATAAAAGGGAAAGCAGAAGCGTTGCCGCATCTGTTGCAAAACCAGCCACCTCGCCAAGCCAATTTCGGCAACGGCATTCGGAGTCCGTTCTCGATATACACATCAAGCGCTTGCTCGCCGCGACGTCATTCTTTGGCGATTCATTGAGAGAGGCGCTTACGTATACATCCCGCCGGAAGCCCACGCGGTGTCCTTGTCGCTTCCGATCGACGTTAATTTAACGCGGCCACCGCTGTCCACCCTTCAGCGTTCCCGTATATTATATCGTCCGCATGCGGGCGACCCTCCTCGTTCAAGGGCACATCTGCCGCCCAAACTCCCCACCCATGCACTGGAGACCGCGGACTTCCCGCTGAGGTGCGCCTGCGTGGTGCCCGCCGGCGAGCGAGTCCACTCGGCGCCGCCGACGGGTGTCCGGGACACCCGCGGTGACCCGCGCGGGACACCGCTGTGCCCGACACAGAGGCGCCTGCCGCGACGCGTCGGACGCTGTGCGGCGACCACCCGTAGGACACTACGTATACGTGCACCGGCTACAATCCGCCCATACGGGGCTAAGTGGTGTGTTTCTCCTGTGGCTCCTATAACGTCGGCTCCACCCTGCGTGCGAGCGGTTGTGGCTTTTGAAAACGCTCAACGGCGCCGTTATGAGTTGAACGGCCCATTTTCCCCCCTATTATTAATGATGTGAATTTAAAGGAGAGGTTGGTGCCTTTACGTGGTGCGCCGGCTATCTCTCATCGCAGGGCAAACAAGAGACGAAAGCAAGGAAAAAAAAAAGCATTAAAAGAAAGCACATTTCAATCATTCCTCAAGCACCGCGGTCTCGTTCAGAAAGCTTTTTTGTTTGCACGTGGTTTTGTTTTTGGCGGAGAGAGAGAGAGAGAGAATATGACAATATCATCGCTAACAACTTAGGATAGGTCAACTCAACAACTGTCTAACAATGTCGCTAACATCACGTGAGAGTGACTAGCATCTGCTTAAGATCACTTCTATACCGTAAGAACCGCTTTTTTTATAACGGCCATGAACTCATTCATTGAGACTGTATAGTATGGCTGTCCCATAGAGAAAACCGTTAACTTCTTGTAGCCTCCGATATATTTGCGCCAGACTTCACTAATGTCAGTGTATGCGAAGCACGCAGTACTCCTGGTAAGTTTATCAAGCGATAATGTTGAACGGTAACTGCAGTGGTTAGTGCGTCCAAGAGAGAAAGAAAGAGAGAGAGAGAAATAATATGGTAAAAGCAGGGAAACCGTAAGAAAAGTTTCCGGTTTACTACCCTACACTTAGGTAAGGGTAAGAAGGGTAAATGCATCCGGCTCCCAATTGCACATTATGGCTGAGCGAATCGACGTTGAGTACAGCGGCGGTGGTTGACAACATTTCGTTTTTTTCTTCGCCATGTGGTGCCAAGGACGGCTGGGTGGCCTGACGACAGCGTAATATGGCGACGGCGCAACGGAAAAGGAAGTATGCGAACGGATGGAGAGACGGACACTCGGAAAATCTATAGTTTCGAGCTCTTCGAGATATGTCGCAGTAAAACGCTGAATACAGGTTAAGGAGCGTGAGCACACTCGCAGTTTTGCACCACTATAGTTAAGAAAGGCACAGCAGTGAGATACAAGCGCACGGCAAAAGCATTCACAGTTCCGCAAGCGAGCACGGGCAGAAGTTCGCACCGTCAGCGCATTTAGTGGCAACGGGCGCATCTACCGCAGAAGTGGAGCTGAAGAATGTGACTCAGAAGGCACGAGACAAGAAGCGCAGGCTGCCATAATGACAACTATAGACACGAAGATCCGGAAGAAGTGGAACTTCAGAACATAGAAATTGTGTGCAAGATAGATGTCAGAAGGTTATGACAACAAAATTTTTTGGGCTGTTCAATTGTGTTCTCGTAGTTGTCAACTGTTCTTAGTGAACGTTTTCTTTTTCTTGCGTGGCCTGCGCCCCTCAGTTCTTCTCGTTCAGTTCTAAATCTCACGTCGTCTTCGGCTCGGCGTTCCGTCGTGCTTCGTAGTACTCGTAGAACATAGCATAGTGACTCACTACAACGACTTGCCGGATATCGATTGCGTTTGCTTTCGAATCCAGCATGCAATCGCAAGTACACATGCTGTATACACTTCGTTGGCTTGTAACAAACGCCGCGTACCTCGCGTTGCCAACACGAACGCAAGAGTCACTACGTGATTAGAACGATAAGGTTCGTCACGTCCTGTTGCGATTGGTCTACACGGCATTTGTCCTTCTGTCAAACCAGTGTGCGCGGTCTGCCGTATCACTTCGATCACGTGGTACCGACCCGAGTACATTGTTTATCTTTCTTCCAGTGACCGTTTTTCATCCGCTAACCGCTGTTACGAAGTTGGCTCGGCGCCAGGCGTGCCTACGTGTATCGGAACTTTCATGTCGCCGATTACGTAGCGAACGAACCTTGTCTAATCGCATCGAATCCTTGAAGCAAACGGTGCTGTGTATTGTCGAACAAACGCGAGCTCCAGCGATTACACTGTAACGTGCGATTAGTCATGCATGAAATAGCCGACGCTCTTGATCAGGAAATCAGTTTTCGACGAGCGAAGACTGTGCTCGCCTCGATCGTTGTGCTTCGAGTGTCACTCTTATTTCTGGGCACAAGTTCACCCAATAAAGCATTAAATTTGTAACAATAAAGCATTAGGTTCTGCTGCTGTCTGGTTTTTCACCGTCACTACAATATGGCCGTATGTTGCCTTTGTGGGCACATCACGTAGTCCGCGAAGTAACTGACTCCCAGAAGCTCTGAGAAACTGCTGCACGTATCAGATAATGGAGCGGAACCAACAGATCCAAAAGCTGTATGGCTGTCAGGCTGGACGCCTCATTATAGAGCCTACAGGTACTCGTATCGGTTTCCATTAGGAATGAAGGCAAGAATTTTTCATCAAATAGAGTTCTGCGTTGGGAGCCATACCATCCTTTATCTCTCCACACAAAAAGGAAATAAATGTAAAATAATATTGTTTCTGATTTTAACGAAATGCTTCTCATTGACCGCGTAATTAGCATACTTGTCGAAGCGTGTTTCTGACAAGTGCGAGCGATGTTAAGAACTTACTCGAATACTGGCGTAGGAACCTGCGCAAATTGCGGTTTGACCAAGAGCAAAGTTTGCTGGATAGGTTTATGATGAGGAAACTCAGATAAGACAGAGCCATCGCCCTGGTCGCCGCAGGTGTTATCACCACCCCTTTCACGACCTTCGTCAGGATCTTTAAAATTCAACATTGAAAAACATATTCGCTCACTACAAATGTAAAATAAAGTGTATCCTTAATCTGCGAATTCAGCAGGCGATAACGTGTCGTGTCGAAGATCATTGCTGCAGTAGCCTAGAGTTTGTCGAGTGCGTAGTGTGCGGTGTTCAATACAGTATCACACGCACGCACGCACGCACACATACACACACACACACACGAACACACGCACACGCACACACACGCGCGCGCGCGCACACACACACACACACACACACACACACACACACACACACACACACACACACACACACACACACACACACACACACACACACACACACACACACACACACACACACACACACACACACACACACACACACACACGCGCACACACACACACACACACACACACACACACACACACACACACACACACACACACACACACACACACACACACACACACACACACACACACACACACACACACACACACACAATTTCGAGATATGCCTTGTCAAGCTCGCGGTATAAATGCATTGTAGTTCGATTTCCATTTTCTTTAAACGTTCTTTTATGCATTGAAGCGCAAAGGTAACTGGAACGCCTGTGTATTTCGTCGCACACTTTGGGAATCAATATCTCGAAACTCGCGTCAAGGTGAAAATTCATTCTAAGTGGACACACTTTGCGAACTCACCGGCTGCAATCCGTAAATTACAATATTTGCCATAAAATAATTCGGATGTTTCTTGGTGCATTTTTGTTGATTGGTTTATAACGTCGTTCGATTGGTCGTGCCAGTAATGTCCGCACCTTTGAACGATTCGGCCAAAAGACTGTCATTGTGCTATCGTTCACAGGCCATTTGTAAAGATTCTGTCTATAAATGATTACCCCCCATACAAGCCTTTTCTGGGTTTCTTTCATATATAATATTTCTGTATAGATATTCACAAATGTATCGGCCAACACAAGCGACCAACCCAACAGCACCCAACAACCACGCATCCAATCCACGCCAAGCCCAAGGAAAGTACGCAAAAAACAGATCCGTTGACGAACTTGCGTGCTCTATAGTCCAATGCATTATCAAATAAGATGACACTAAGCATCATCAAGATTTAAAGGCGAAACACGGCGATTGACCGATCAGCGAGTATGACTGAATTTTAGCCTACAAGGTGGCTCAAGTGAACGTACCTTCTTTCTGCGCAATAAAGCATTAAATCATGGCACAAATCACTTGCGTGTAGTGGCACATGTTTCGACTGTCTCCACACCAAGCAGACCTTTAAATCAAGTGGGTGAAGGGTTGGACTGAATGCAGTTAGAAAGACGATACGCTGCATCAGAGTTCAGAGCAGTGCTTCTCTAATCGTTGTATTATTTTAATTAACTTTTCTTACAACTAAGACAAGACGCGTACCGCACATTTTCGTGAGCAGCAACTCGTTTTTCGTCCGCTTCTTCCACTGCAGACGTCAAAATGGTGGCACATAAAAGGCCCCCGACGGCGCCTCACAGAGCTATAACGTTGCAAGAAATGTAAGTGTGCTAACACTGTCGTGCTGAGCCGATACCAGACGCCGTCGTAGCGCTGTGAAAAGCGAAAGGGACCGTCAACGAGACTTGCGATGAAAACGAGACAGAACGCGTATTCTCCCTGCTTCTCCGAGAACGTGCGAAGCAGAGATTTCGGGAACATCGAGATGCTTCCAAGCAACAACGATAACAACAGCAACAACGATACCGACACTTCGAACCGATCGAAGAAATGGTTTCCTGCATTCACCAGAGTGGCAGTATGGTACTAGACCTCGTAAATTCGGACCAAATGCCAACGGCACACAAAAGGCACGGGGGGGGGGGGGGGGGGGGGTTCGTTTATCACGCGTTCGAAGGAGGACTTCGCGATCCGAAGATTCGCGACTGCGCCTCCTTCTTCAGTCTTCTGGACGCGTCATCCAGCGTGGCTCCGTCGACCAACCTATCTCGACATAGACGGGCCAAACTCGTGGCATAAACGCGTCAATAAAATCGGTTTTCGATGCAGCAAGCGTGTCGTACTCTGAGCGTTGTCGCTTAAACGCGCGTCGACTAGATCAACCCCTGCCGTCCGACCCCATAGAACGATAGCAATATATCATTCAATCAACTAATCAAGTGTTTATTATAGCGCCCAGGAACAGCTACAGAGCCTTTCAACTGTTGCGCAATAAAAAAAAAAAAAAAAAAAAAATAATAATAATAATAATAATAATAATAATAATAATAAAATAATAATAATAATAATAATAATAATAATAATAATAATAATGCTTATTTTTATCCGTCAGTACAGCTTAAGCAAATACAGGCTACCGGGCATCTATACACACGTAATAAACATTTTAGGTAGTATTTGCCGTCGATTTTATCTCTCAGCATAATCTTATATGCAGTCGTTCTACTCCATATTCGACATTATATAGGTTTATGTGCAGTAATTGTTTCTGTTTCATCACTACTCATCATGCTACATAAGTGGTATTAGCTGTTGCTGTAATGTCATTATCGTACTTTCGTTTTACTCTCTCTCTCTCTCTCTCTCTCTCATTCGGGCTTTTCTTCTGAGTGACTGACCCTTCTAGCATGCATTTTGTGAGCTCTACATTTCATACTGCTTCTTTTGTACACCTCAAGTTTCTTGTATTGTGGTAGTTCCAACGTATCGCCAACTACTGCGTAAAGCCTGGCATTCAAACTGGCAGTAATTTCTCAAATAAATAAATAAATAAATAAATAAATAAATAAATAAATAAATAAATAAATAAATGAGCATTCATTAACATGCATTGTGCGAGTAAACACTTCGCATTAACAGCGACTACCCCAGCATCGCATGGCGTCTGCAAATTTTCTTTCTTTTTTTTTTTCAACATGCTCAGGTCCTGTTTTCGAAAGTGCTCGAAGAAATTACCAAGTAGATTTTATTTGAAATATTGATAAACGATCTTGAAAACCAACCAAGAGAGATACAGAGAGTATACTGAGAGACCGATGGGGAGCTTGACATGAGATGCACCCAGCTCGCTAACCCGTACAGGGAAAAAAAAAAAAGAGGGCAGAGCGTTGGAAATTGAAAAATAGAAACATTTGCATACGAGAGGCAGGCATATCTAGGGCGAGCGGCTGCTTCTTTGAACTCAAGACGAGATTGGTGTCGTGAATGCCGAACAAATTTAGCGCGTCCCTCTGCACTCGAAACGAACGAAAGAAAAGAGAAATGAAATAACTAACTCGCATGAAGTAAGCAAACGTAGAACAAACCACGCATAAGCGCAGCGGAGAATATTGGCTCGAGCTGCCTGTCTGTGCGCGTGTGCACGTTTTTTTGTAAGTTTTGTTTATGACGCTCGCTGGAGTCGAGGAGAAATGATGCTCGCATTCCGAGTGCTCGTCGCCGTGGGGTTACGTGGCCGCGGGCCAGGACAGAAATGAGTTGGGCTAAACGCAACCTGCATGTTACAGTTTCTTTTTAGCATCGGAAGTATATCGCTCAGCATTGCTAAGACACTTTCGCAATGGGCGGCACACGGTTCGCATGGCCCTCAAGATAGATAGATAGATAGATAGATTGATAGATAGATAGATAGATAGATAGATAGATAGATAGATAGATAGATAGATAGATAGATAGATAGATAGATAGATAGATAGATAGATAGATAGATAGATAGATAGATAGATAGATAGATAGATAGATAGATAGATAGATAGATAGATAGATAGATAGATAGATAGATAGATAGATGCAAAACCACGTACTGTATACGTAGATTACATCTAGCGCGAGGATCAAATGGAGAGGTTAGAAGTATGCTTGCTTTTAGCTATTCTATTTAACTTCATATGATGACGTAAGGCACTATGAGTAATGAAAAATGCTGATCAACGTTGAAAAAAAAAAGCTAACAAATATTGGGTGACGTGGCGCGGCACTTAAGCGCGAAGTTGAAAGAGAACATAACGTTCAAGTGCATGCTCACTGTCAGTACTTTGAGGCCCCAGGTTACACGAGAAAAAGAAATTCCGCACAGCCCGTGATGCCCTCCTGGAAATGACTGGAGAAGGCCACGGTCCGAAAATGGTGTCTAAGGAGAAAGCATGATTGCCCGTTGCTTTAAACCGCTCACTCTACAGTACTAAGCGTCCACAGGTTGTCTACAGAGATACGTACGAGTCAATCCCGTACAGTCGATCTGTAGAGTCATTTGTCTGACACATTTTGCGGCCAATCTCTGTAGAATTTCTGCAAATAACTGGCTGGCATGCCTATGGGCCACAACAACTATAGAGCTAATGAAATAGACTTCTTCATGACCTGTGTTCATTGGTATCATACTATACATAGACTTTACACAGACAAAAAGAAAACTTCATAAGGAGGCAAAGCGATCTATATGAAGTCTGTACAGACAACCTACATAGACCTTAAATTCATTTAATATATGAGGGCGGTTCCTGAACAAAAGGGCAGACCCACTGGTTTATAGGCCGCCAGCTGCTCCTATGCGTACGAGACATTAATTTATCTCGCGATGCTAAAAGAGGAACAAGGGGTTTCATTCAGCTTTCACTAGGCTTCGTAAAAAAAGGTCGGACGTACTGCGAGAGGTAACAATGAAGAACGCCTGCTGTGTTACGGCGCAGCCCTCGCCCCCCCCCCCCCCCCCCCCCCCCCGGCGCCCACCGTAGTAGTACTCTTCGACATGTATACGTACTAGGTTGCGTAAGTTCTATCAATCGCGCTGTCTGGCTGATACCGCAACACCTCGCGGACTGCTCACCCACTGCGACCCCTCCATTATACATATGCGTTGCCGGCCAGATGGTCTGATGGCCATCTTACGCAAGCTCAGCGTAAGCGACGTCAGGGGCGTTCCCGCTGCGGTGTCATCGATCCAGAGTTAACGCGAAGCTTCAGTTCGAGGCCAATTCTGATCTACCGATTATAATACGTGATAATTGCAGATATTGTATTTTTTTTCGTTAGGCATTTGTCTAGCCCGTTTGAATAACATATATGTTGCGTTTAGAAAAGAGAACGCTTATATTTATACCCACATAGGTGGGAAGCGAAACTTCAGTTTCGCATCTCAAGCTTGAGATGGTAATAATAACGATGATGATAGTAATAATAATAAAAATAACGCATTCAAAATACATAAAATAATTTATAGAAGAAATAAAGAAGACGCTCGCGTTAGGCATTTTTGGGACGTTAAAGAATATTCGTATCATCCGATATTGTGTACATGGAGCTCTGTAACGAACACCGGTGAGGTTTGCCTTGCGCCACGCCTAGAATGCTGTGCAGCACGTGGGAACGATGAGGAAGAAAATGATACGCACAATAAAGAAAAACCCGGCGAGTCGGAATACGCGTTGACGATTTATCAGCGCAACAAACAGAGACGTTTAAGAAGGGATGACATGAGGTGAAGCACCGATGCGAGGAGACAACCAAAGAAATCAATGTGTCCCGCAAAGAAGCGAGGGGAACATTTGTTTAAGTTATTCTTATAGCTTGCATTCCGGACATTTATTAACGCTCGCCTTCGTGCACAGAGTTCACCCGGTAAACACTATGTTTACATAAGCGTCAGTTGCCGAGAAGCGTGAGAAGTAGTCGGGAATCTTTGAATGCTATCGCCTTCCCCTCTTAAGGGCGAAGCTTAAGCGTTCTCCAAATTTTTGCTTCGATGTCACGGAATGGATACTTCAGGACTGCATAAAGATTCGCGCGTGTTCCTTGATCAACGTTGCGAGAACTCACTGGCTGCAGTTTTGAGCCACTTTCCAGAGCTCTTGTCTCCGCCAAGATTGTGGAAGACCAAAGATGACGTGCATGCGGCGGCTTCGCCACTATACTCGCCGCAACCGTGATGCGCTTGACCTGTGAGGGGTGGCGACTGCTCGCGGATTCGCATCATCCATCGCGGCTTGGTAGACCGTTCTATTGATCCCTAAATAGAGCGTATTGCAACGCGTTCAAGCAGAAAATGTTTTTTTTTCTTCAAAATTTGTATCACCGTGAAATTTGGATCAAGCACCATCGAGATTCGACTATGATAGATTGCAAATCGCTCGACACTGACGAACGGATATCGCATTTCTTTAAACTGTATCTGTTAGGACTTCTTAAGCAGACTAGTATTACAGATAAATGCACAACTTGGGTGAAAATATTGCATTGTTTAAGGGTGTCCTTTAAAAAAAAGTATTGTCACGAATTCGAGGCATATTTCGGGGAGGCTTATAATTCATCAACTTTGACCCCTTTAGGTGCCTTTTACCGAATAGATATGTCATTTTTGTTCGTTGCCTCCGAAGTTGCACACTTCACTCCATATTTCTTGATATTCAGATTTTATGTCATTTTGAAATGAGGGAGTTGATGGTCTAAATAAGATCTGCTCCCAACAACAATGTAGATGCTAACTGCTCTCTTTTTCTTTCTTTCTTTCGTTTTCATTTATTTTTTATTATTGTGCTTTTTGATGCGACAGTTCATCATCATATGCAGTGCAACGGCTCCCGAGCAACAGATTTCCCCAGTTCCTGTGAACTTATAAAGAGCTATAGGAAGAAAGTGGAGTTGGTAATTGAACTCTATCTCTCTCATTCCCCTCTGTTCCTCTCAACGCACTGTTTCATCAATGGCGTTGACTCGCGCCATACGAGTGCGCAAAGCTAGCGGATGTCCTTTCCTCATCCTGAATATGTATATAAGCTATACCTGGTCACGCGGTAGGCGATGAAGCGCATGCGAGCGTGCAACACATCACTTTGCAGCTTCGCCAATAGCCGCGTATTACGTGCCATCGTGAAGGCGAAGCATACTTCAAGTGACGCGACACCAGTCCATGGCAAAAGACTTTTCAAAGACAAGTGAAGCGAGAGTAAAGTAAGTGGGAAGACTACGTTGTTTTTCCTTCGTTGTTTCAAGAATGCAACGTAGAACCGCTATAGGGTGCGCACAGCGTTCCAGTGCAGCTCTATAGCGATGGCAACTGATGTTAACATTCCACATAGGACCCGAATGTGCGTTGTTTTCAAAACAGTACCTTGTTGAACAAACCACGTCAATCCTTCGTAAATCCGTAGTGTGGATGCAGATTTGTGAAAGGCAAAAATCTTCACTTAGCAAACAAGTTTTACAGCGATATAGTGAATACGAAACACATGCAGAGGCGAAACCCGTAGAGCGGACTCTTCTGCCTTTCACAAATGCATTCTACATTTGTGTTTCGTCTTTCACTTCGACTTTCTAAGCCAGTAACGAGTCATTTTCTTTGCCGAATAGATGAAAACAAAGTTTTCAAAGAATACCGAATAATTTCAATCTAATATAATTTTTCTCTTTAGTATCCCTTTAAGGAAAGGGTTAGTTATTGCTTGCCTGGTTATGGCTGTCTTAGTATTACATCTATGGCTGCATATAGCGTCACACTTGTTCCAGTCATATCGTGTCTACCTCGTCTACGTTTTGTGGTCCTCTGGCTTGGGCTTTCCGTTCTCGATATAATATTGAACGCATAGACACGCTTAAAGGGTGCCTTCGGAACTTCGGAGTCGCTGAAGAGTCCTCAACAGGTGTGTAGCGATGAGTAAAACGCTGAAAATCGTGTCGGTGTTTACAAGGAATGTCGGCGTTGTCGCGTTTGTGATCCATCGAGTATAGTCAAAGCCTGAGCCACGCGTTTTGTATATGCATCCTGCAATTTGTTCGTACCTTGCCAACACGGTTCCTTACTTCTGTTAATTTTTGTTAAGGTTCCTCGCGCGTTAACTCACACAAGTTATGTGGGTGTATATATACGCATGGCGGTAATATATTGTATACGATATACGGCGGCTGCATATTTCACGTCACAGTATAACCACCCGAACCTCTCAACTGCGTCGATGCAACGGCCGCAGTGATAGCTAAACTGTTGACCAAGTCCTTTTAACATATTGCCATTGGCTGAAAAGGGAAGCCCTGCGTGGGTCACAAGGAACCTAACTTTGAGCAGTTTATATAGAAACACACGCGCAGAAAAGAGAAAGAAAAAAAGAAGAGAACACGAAACACGAAGAACACAATTGCACTAGAATGGAACCGTTATTTACTGTGAATGGAAGCGTAATTCTGGATTGAGAACATGTGCAGGAAATTCGGTCCACGCCTATGTTTGCACTGACAGTACAGCAAAGTCCCCTGTTTAAAAATATGAACCAGAACAGGGATTGGAGAACCTACAGAGAGATACGCTTATTATATACAATGAAATTACAAAACATTACTACATGGGATGGAGGGAGTTCGCACCCCCTCACTATAGGCTAAACAGAGCACAAGCAGTTGCACTTAGGCAATTACAAACACAGTCTTATTATTCACCTGCACAAATGAAGGAATGGTATGACATTATAGACATGAATATTATATGCAAAATATGCAAAAAGGAGATATGCACGCTTGAGCATATGCTCTGGGAGTGTGGGTCGCTCGGCCCCGGCATCTCCCGGAATCGATTATCAGGAGTGATAAAATCCCACTATCATATCCCTCAAGTCCTGGCTGTCCAGTACGCCCGTGATAGGGCTAGGAGGTTTGACCTCCCGGTCCCAACATGGGACTAGCCAGGCAGGTGGCAACACCTAGCTTGTACAGGACCAAAATAAAGTTTTCTCCTCCTCTTCCTCTCCTCCGCACCAGAACACGAGAAGGATCATTGAACACGCACAACAGCACTGCGTCTGTGTTCCGTGTTCTTTCCCCTATACCCTCGTGCCTCTTCTTTTTGGAATTGGCTATTCCTACGACGACTTGCCGGCAAGCACGCATTACCATTCCCAGAGAATCAATTAGTATTCCAGCCCAAGGTTGTTTGCTCAGAGTTCCGCCGTGGACGCCTGGAAGAAAACTTTTCATCGATGAGACTTCTCTTAACACATTACGTCGATCATTTACTTCCAACGAACGGTCGACAACATGTTGAAATTACTTTGGTTAGAACGTCAATCATGCGTGTGTTAATGAGTTGTCCGTGCTGCATGCACACACGTGCGCATAAATTCGACATGACGCGTGCTGCAACGCGCGTTTGGGCTCACCGAGAAGTTGCAATGACGGGGCACCGGCGCGTACGAACGCTGCCAGCGGTGAGCCCACTGGGCGTTCCAGTCGGGCCGTCGTGGAGTCCACTCCAACCGGCGCGAAGCCGAGTACTCCATCTTGGCTCCGAGGCCCGAGAAGTGTTCTGTCCGGTGTTTCCGTTAGGGCTTCAGTGTTCGATGAGAAAACTTGTAGCAATTCTCAGCCGTCGTAGCAATTGTCAGCTCGTAGCAAACTTGTAGCAATTCTCAGCTCAAGCTCCATGGGCACGTTTTGCGAGCCTATATCGACGGAAGGCTTAGAATCACGCATAGGTTTGCGCGGTGTTGGAGATTGTTCAACTTCGAGCTCCCGTAGAAGTTGTTAGTTTCGTACGCGCCCACAGGGTATGCCAGATTGTTTTGATTTGATTACGAACATTCAGTACGAAGCAGCAGTACCGTATCGAGATAAATTTTTACTTGCGGCTGGAGCTCCGGGTACAGTTCAGTCGCTTTCTTATTCTCTCGTTAGAGCCAAAGATCTGCCTTAATCTAATCTCAACCTTTATTCCACTCGGCCTCTGCGAGGCGCAAGACTTCATACGGGGACGGTCACTTTTCTTTCTTTTTTTCTTTCTTCTGGGGAGCTTCCCACAAGCTCGAGTTTACCACTAGCACAGGACGCGTGACGCAGGCGTTACTGCGGAGAGACCTTTCAGGATTCGAATCGTCGTCTTCGTGAAATTACGCGAACTCTGGGCAAGCGGCACTGTATTCTTCTACGCCAACCTTATCGCAGTCTCTGTAAGCAAGCCACGCCGGAACGTCGTCACGCACTAAAAAAAATCCGCCTCGCACTCAGTTCGTTGGCCCTCGCTCCGAAACCACACACGACGAATACTCCGCTCACCATGGCAACGGCATAGGCGCTTGTGCCTATGCGCGCACGCTCAGCACTTAACACTTGATGGAGTGGCACCGAGACACCTAGAGCAACGCATTCACAACTGGCTTTCCCGTTGGCTTCTTGGTTGGCTGGTTGCTGGCTGGCTAGTCGCTGGCTGGCTAGCTGGCTGGCTGGCAGCTTGCTGGATAGGAACGACAGGAATTCCGGGCGGGGCTTCTTTCTTTTTTCGCGCAAGAATCCGAGCTCGCATGGGACTATACGTACACGTCTTTGAGGTCGTGCCCATACGCAGAGACGTTCACCGTCGCTTTCGCCCGACCAACTAGCCGTGTAACTGTGTGTATACGCGGAGACTCGCGAGACGTGCAACGGGGGCTCCCCGGATACGTGCACGCTCTGTGGGCGCCGAAATCGGGCCTCACTCGGGCAACAGCGAGTCGCGCATTCGCTGTCTGGCTGCCCGAAGCAGCAGCCACGCAAGAGGGAGAGCCTTTCTCTGAGTGGCGCGGGCGCGTTGCCAAGAAGCCCGCCGCCGACTTCCGAGCGAGAACCCCCGGCAGATGACTGATTCAGCGCGACGTAGAGGAAGCCCGCCCCGATTGCATCGCTGCGCTATACCAGAGGGGTGAAAAAGCTTGGCTTCTTGAGGCGGCCCGCATTCATGCTGGCGAGAAGCGGGCGGTAAGACCCGCGCGACGTTGAATTCACCAGAGAGCGAACGCGTGGCGGTTGTGTCTGTAGAAGCCACGTGACCAAAGGTCGTTGCCAGCTTTTTTTTCCTTTTTGTGTTCTCCTCTACCGAGAAGAGTGCGCGCGTGTACGTGTGTGCTTAGGCGGCCGTTGGCGAGAAAACAAGTAAAATTAATGGCTCTCGGTCCTTTTCATCGTCGCGATCGCGTCTTTCTCTCGGCCGCTGCTTGCGGAATAAAGATATTGCCCGCCATTAGCCGAACGAGACGACGGTTCCAAGTAACCTAGATCGCTGCCGAGAGCCGCGCCGCGTAGTGGGTAAGTTTAGTCAGGTCTGCTTGTTGTTCACCGCCACAAAACAAAAATAAAGAGAAAGAAAGAAAAGATTTGCCAGGGGGTCTCGTAGTCACCTCGTAATGATGCGGTTTCTTTCTCTTTTTTCCTGGAAAATGAATAAGGCCTCTGTTGAATAATCTTTCTCTCCCCTTTCCGTTCCCCCAGCGCAGGGTAGCCAACTGGGCTCAGTACTGCTTAACTTCCCTTCCTTTCGTTTATCATTTTCCCCTTCTCTGTGTAAATTAAATGCTGCCACGTTGTTTATACTTGCGTAGCTTATATATTGTTAAATATGGTAGCTCTTGTGGCAGTTCACGTCAGCCCTACAACTTACGCAGCAAGTTAACCATGCGCACGAGAAGAAAGAAACTAACGCGAAAGTCTTCCGCGACAGAAGTGGAGAGACAGAATTGTCCCCACGGTAAAGACCCTGCGCACATGTCCTAAAATTCTAGTTCCTACAAATTTAGTTATTCTTCGTATCTTGGCTCAAAAAAACATCATTTATTACGACACAGCTAAGATGACGACGTAAGTAGTGGTGATGATGATAAAGACGATGACTACGACGATGATGGTTTATACATGAACGTTCGGGTAAGCCGGTCTCATGGCGAATCAGACTACTCGAAGTCTACGCGCACTCCATGGACCGTCAATTTCTGTTCACGAGGCACCCACACGATCTCCGATGGAGGGGGGGGGGGGGGGGTTCTAGCATATACGCTCAGAGCGGCGTGTCCACCACGATGTCGTCCCACGCGGGTCCCACGCCAACCAAGCGGAGCGGTCGTTATGGGTCACGAAAAGGCGCGCGCGCTCGTGTGGTTTTGAACCCAAGATTCCGGCCCGGAGCTCATTAGACCAGAGCCCCCTCTCCCCTCTCGCATACAGTCGGAACTGTGTAGCTGCGAAGCCGCACAAGCGGTTATGTTTGGACCACCGCGCCTACACGCTGGATGAACTCATTATATTGTCGTATAAAGGGACGGAGAAGCCGCAGCGACCACTCGCTACAAGCCGCATCCGGGGTCCCGCTCCTGGGGTAAGTGTAGAGATCATGCCTGCTGCTGGCCGTGTATACATTGAGTCCTACGTACCCGCGTGAATGTGAGCATATCAAGGGCGGCCACAGTGAGATGGGAAAAGGCCATTTATGGGGAGGACAATTGAAAAAGTCGGGAAACGGCTGGCCGGGCTCGGCACTCGTTGATGTATCAAGCTTTCTTTGATAGATGAGGAAGATGGAAACAGTGTGTGAAGGGGGCAGAGGGGGGATAGGGGGCCACTTCATGAGTGAGTGTGCGAAATCTGCCGCCGCTTTAATAGCCGCTCCATTTACTCTCCGCGACGCGCTCTTAATTCGCCCTTAATCGCCCGTATATATACTCTCCATGCAGGGTTCCCAGCGGAAAGCGTGGTGTTAACCCTTTTCTGTTCCGTTTAGCCGCACCGAAGACTGCACCGAACTGCAAGTTCTTGTTTCTGTCTTTTTTTTCTCATTGGGAGCGCGCCGGATATGTTTTAGTTACATGTATACAAAATTAGTCAGTTAGCTTGTGAGTCTAAATATCGGTTGTCTTCTGTTGAACCGCGAATTATTTTCTTTGCGGGAACTTCTCATCTATTCCGGTTTTTTGTCGCGTATTAGCAAGGCGGCGGTCAAACTTTTCTTATATATTTATAGATGGCAGGGTTGTCTCCAACAGGAGGTGACCGATACTGTAGCGTTGCTGAGCTGATAACAAAAGGGAAGTAAATGAAGCGAAATAGAAAGAAAAAATAAACATAAAAAAAAAAAACAAGGAGAGAGCTCACAGGCACACTATTTACGGTTTCGGGTACGTTAAAACTGCGCACACTACGAACACTTTATGCACCGTACACATAATTATCCATTGCTATTGCAGTTTGGGTTGAAAGAAAGCAAAAAAGAAAGCCAGGATGCATTTAAAGTACGTAAAACGATTATGTAGGTAGCTCAGCTGGCTCATTATGTAACATACACATTTTGAGGGAGACGCATGATTAATAACCAACTCAACAAACATATACTTCATTTCCTTCGCAGTAGTCATCACACTAGCAGTGGTTGTAAATAAGTTGTTCTTTATTTCTTTCAAAAAAATGTATATCTGCATAGTTTGGCAGCCGAAAGGCTCAATTTTCTCTTTGTATTATTATCCGGTGAATACCGAGACCCGTATTCGCAAACTTTGTGTTACGCAAGAATCTTGGATCCACGTGAGCGATTGGATCCACGTGAGCGATTGTCGCGGCTATTGCCAGTCGCGGACGGCTTACATACGAGACTTTTGCAAATACGGGCTCAAAACGAAAGGGAGGAGAGGAAGCGGGAACTATAACCGAAATTCCCCAAGGGGCAAGTTAGGACCAGTCACCAACAAGTAAAGTCAACTGCAGCATGACTCCATTAACCTTGATCCCATCGCAGATCCCCCTCCTCGATCGTGCGGGTCCCTCTTTGCGCGCGCAGGGGCGGGCAAGCACCCATGTATCGCATCGTCAAACCACGCGCGAATATCCCCAGGAAATAGCGCGTGCCTCTTTCCCGCACAGTCGCCGCGCACTGCGGAAAAGCGCCCCCCCCCTCCCCCAACGCTAACTTCAGAGGGAACGCAGCGAGGCTGCGCGCGCCGCGCGCACACCGCGTCGATATCGCCCTCTATCGTCGCCCGCCTTCCCCAACCGACAATCGCGCCGAAAATCGCCCCGCTATCGTCGTCATCGTCGCATCACAAAAGAACGCGGGCGTCCCTCCCCTCCCGTTCCTCCGAACGGTTCGTCGCGGAAGCGGTGGAGGTGCGTTCGCGACGCCGGGCCGGACCGTAATCCGGCCCGTCGCCCGAACCGCACGGCGCTCCGGCGTGCTCTCTCCAAAAGCCGCGGTGCGTTTCGGGGGCATGCGACTTCCTGAGCTGCCAACGGCGTCCTTCGGCAAAACGCCGGGAAAGGCGCGACCACCACCACCGCGGCCGCCGCCGCCGTCGCTTTTTTTGGGGGGACCGAGCCGCCACCCATCGAAGCCGCCAGGCAAAGCACGTTGTCGCTCCTTCTGTTTTTTTTTTCTTAGCTTTTTTTTTTTTGTCACTCACCGACGTCGGTCGTCACGTGGGACGTCCACCAGCCACCGCTGCCACCGTCGGCGTCCGCAAGCGTTATATTGTGTTATTGTGTGCGTAGCGCGGTGGCCGGAGAAATAAAAGAGAGGGAAAGCGCGGGCGAGGTGTGAGGTGCCACGCGATCCGGAGTCCAAAAACTGCGCGGTCGCCTCTGCATTAGCCACGCGGCTTTTGGTTAGGCCGCTGACGGGGGTGCCTCGGCACCTACACCCTGACACCCCCTCCCGACCAGGCGCCGGCGGGTCGGAAGCTCGGTGAACGTTTCGCGCGCTCGTCGGACCGGAAAAAAAAAGAAAGGAATAAAGGAGAGAAGGGGCTGGGAGATGCGCATAGCCCGCGCACCGCTAACTACCGTGGGCACGCGCTTATAAAAACGGAAATATACACGCACGCACGCAGGCCACGGGTCCATCCGGATTGTTCCACGCACGCGTCTCCCAATGCCTAGCGTTAGTTTAGGCAACGGGGAAAAGAAAGAGAAAGCAAGGAAGCATTACAGGCGAGCATGCAAGCAGGGCAGTGAAGCTCGCGTTCGACTCGGTGCTTCGCTCGTCTGAATGCGAACGCGTGGCATCGGGTCGTCCTGCCCTGGGCGCTCGCGTATATATAGTATATGGACTGGTTTGATATTCCCCGCCGCCTTTTTATTCGAGGTGCGAGGTGTCTCGCGTATATACACGCGTGTATGGGAAGAAAGCGTGGGAATGGAGGCGGCTCGCTCGGTCTCTCTGTATACGTGGGGAGCTATACGGCAAAGGCAGTATGAAAACGGGCCCGATCATCCGTATGCATACACCGCCTATACGAAGGGAAGCGCCGTGCCATAGTTATAGCGTTCACGCTTCCCAAAAACTCGGGCCTCGGTGTCTGGCCAGGTTTTTATGAGCGCGAGCCGAGAGATACACAAAATTAGACGCGCTTAACGCCGATGAGTGTCGTATGTGCGTGACCCCCCGTTTTTTTCTTTTGTGAGCGCGTTCTCGGGGTCAGAGACTCGGACAACGTGGGAGGTCTGTGGTGCCGGCACAGCATTGTTAGCTTCGTGAGGAAGGTGTGAATCTTCACGAATGGGACACGTTTTATGCGTTTGTTTGTTCGCCGGGAGGCTGCATCCAACATGCTAACCATGGCTAACTTCTGTTAAGGACATCTAAAGTCACGTGCAGCATAGCGGACATCTTCTTCTTCTTTTTGTTTTCTTTTTGCCCGTCAGTATATTCAGCGAGGTGCGTCGAATGTAAGCGCAGCAACAAAATAATGTTCGCTGCATGAAAGCTCATCCATTGGCATAGCCCCATGAACAGAAGCGTTGGAATTGCAGAAACAGCAAGGAATGTGGGCGCGCTACAGTTATCGCTCACTGAAGACGGATTTCAATGAAATACTACTTGCAAGGGGATTTAAACTCCTGAGAAGTAGTAGTCATTGATACTGTCCTCCCTCTGTGTGTCCTCCGAAGCTTATAGATACTTAAAATATACAGTTAATGCACAAGTGCCACCTAGTCATGTACATGGTAGCGCATGCCATACTGAACACCTGGTGGTCGAAACTTACCTATACATACGACGAAGCGCATGTTAAGTACGCTATTCATGTTCCTATCGCAACTAATCAGCCTATGTCGCACGAAGTCTATCGTTCTTATCATCGTGTATTATTTGCCCATGACGGGAAGATAGGCTACGTTGAGGTACCCCTGCAGTTTATACATTAGACGATCGGTTTACATACGAAAATGCTATCTCATGCTCTTGCCTCCGGGTTTCCTTTCATGTTCCAAGAAACTAAACGTGTTTCTTTGTTTTCAGTGGTCATAAGTGTCGCAGCAAATATTTTCAACCCTCGGCATAACCTTTAAAAGAGGAAATCCTTTCAACTCCCGAAATATTTTTATGTCCTTCGTCTATTCATTTCAGTTCCACGGTTCCCTCCACATACTGTCTTAGTTTCTAAAGGCGATGCAGTCTAAGAAGTAGTATGCAGGCGGCTCACTACATCGCGGGTTCTCTTGATAAAATGCTTCAAAAATGCCACACAACGAGTGACTTGAGCTGCAGGACGTCCTTATACACCGTAACGGTGTCCTGGCTCTGAACGGCGCCCACGCTATGGCGCCTATGGCATTCCTACGGGATACAGGACTCAATGAGACTGTAAATAACTTTTACGCCAGTGTATTTTTGAGGACGTATATCTGTTAATGCGTGTCTGTGTGTGCTTCGCGTTTTTTTTTTAGTTATTTTTCTCCCACTCCCTTTCTTTAGCCTCTCAGCATATCACTGCATCTTGCCAAGCCGGTTGCTATGCCAACCCCTCCAGATACCACTAAAGTTTCTATCTTCCTAGATTTACTTTGTTTCGGGATTCACCCACACACACGACACTGTCACTGCCTCCGACGCCGTGCGCACCTTCTGCAACATCCTTCGCGCGTTTCCCAGGCCGTGGAACTCTGCATGCTGGCCTCAAAGCCACGGCGCCAAGCCAAGCCGCAGCCGGGGAGCAGCTGAAGCCGTGCGAGACGACGCGGGGGCGCTTATCAGCTCGCCTATCGGTCTCGGTCTGTCTTGCGGTTGCTCGTCCGTGTCCTGAAACATGCAGGGCGGTTCCTCCTGGTGGCCCGAACGTCAGCGCTCGCACGTCAATGAGTGCTTTTGTGAACGGGCACTTCTGGAGTTCGCGGCCGCGGAGATGCTACACGCAGAAGCTGCATTATCGGTTGATCATCCTCGTTATTTCCTCCTATTCTGTATTTTCTTCATTTGTATAACCCTTTTAACGACCCCTTGCGGTGTATTACATAAGTAGAGTGAGCGAAGAGGTCAGCAAAACACAAGGCCCAACACTTTAAACAAAAAAATAAAGCAACAAGAAACAACAACAACGACAACAGAAGCAATCACTCTAGAGGATATCACTTCCACAGTGCCCGTTGATCCACTATGCTATCGGCGAAATGCCCGAGGCATCAATGAGGCATCGCCCTAGGCATTACGTCACACAAATGTTGATAATAGGTTGTCAACCAAAACTACCTGCCTGGATTTCCTTTCCTTGTTTTTTTTTTCGAAACTCGACCCGCTCATGGAACCCTCTATCGTTACAATCGGTGTTACGATGTCGTTTATTCGTGAGATTGGACCCGCTGTAGATTGCCATGAAATTGGTTTGTGGTATCTAACTAATTTCCCTAAGTGGTCGCGCAAAAGGCGAAACACGGTGAAGCTCGCAGTGTTACGATTGCATATCGAACATTCATTAAGCTATACTGTAACTGTGCTCGTGCAAACAATCTGTTCTTAGTGCGTTCTTCTGGGTATTTCATTTCTTTTTTCATTCTCACGTCTTCATTATATGTTATTTATCTATGGTAGCTTTTAATTAGGCGTTGTTTGCTATTGATGTGGACAAAGCTTGCTTTTCTATCGTCTTCAATTAATACAGGTCACCGCGCAGTTAAAGTGTTAACGCTCCGCAAAAACGCGCGCAATGCCGGAGACAAAGTACACACTGCAGCCCATCAACTATTAGTTTCCGAGCTATTGCGTCAGTTTAGGTCTGTTATAAGTGGTATACATAACTTTCTGCCCTTCCTCCACTCAGGAACAAAACATCCGGTTACTTATTTTCGCATTAGGCGATAAAGAGGACGATGGAGCGCGCTCTATACCGTACGGCATCACCTGCAGGACTTCCCCCTCCACTTGTAATTCTTCCCCCGAACCAGAAGCAGGCTCGCAAAACAAATTAGCTTGTCAGCAGCGCCGCGACAGTTGCCCCGCTCGGAAATCTACAAATCTCCACGGGCGGCGCCGTACAGTCTTCTTCTCGGGTCATCCTGCAGTGACGGCGGCAGTCTCGCCCTCATGTCCTCTGTGGGAACGCCAGAGGCGCAGTCATTCACTTCCCCGCTCCACACACGCACCGTACTGAGAAGCATACTCCTCGAAGTGCACACAAACGCACACACGCAGACAAAACACACGCGCATTTGTCGATTCGTGCGAAGAAAAGAAAAGAAGTAAACGAAGAAGAAGCGGAGAGGAAAGATGCGCCCCCGGATTCCCATAAGGTATCACCCGACAGACGGACTGACGAACAGACGGACGCACGGCAGACGAACTGACGTATAGACAGACGGAGAGACAGACGTACCATACAGACAAATGCGCGGAGCAGACGACGGGAACGGTAACACACTGGCGCTGCAGTGTGCGGAACAAGCCCTTGTACGGGGAAACCGGGATCTCACGTAAGCGAAACACGGGCGCGTGGGTCAAAGCGAGGAAAAGGAGGCGGCGTCGATCTCCCCCACGCCGCACGTGCTCCTCCCGGCTCCGTATACTACGCACACACGCTCTTATCAGCTCCGGTATCGGCGGTCGTGTCCGAGGCACGGACCCGAGTCGGCGGCGGTGACGGCGGAGGCGCGTGCGAGCCGCTTGATCGTCAGCGGGAGACGACACGACGGCGACGGAGACGGCGGCGACACGGCGTCTCGCCGCCCCGTCGTCGCCCCGCCTCGTAGACGGCGACGACGACGTGTGGTTGCCGCCCTTTTGAGGTCCGCCCGACTTCCGGCACTGTGGCGGCGATGGTGGCTTCGGGCCAGCCGGGGCTCGGTCACCCGATCCGCCTGTTCTTGTGCCGATGCGGACCCCTTCCTGCGTGCGCGGCCGCGGAGTCGCTGTTTCCCCGCTGCGCGCGCGTGTGTTCTGTACGGTATATACTCGTGTGATTGCCGGCTTGCTTTGGCTGTCCAAGCTTATCTATCCTGATCCTGTTTAGCCGAAGCGCTGACTGTGGAACGAGCGGACATTGAAAAGGACGATAGCATAGGAGATATTTACAATACAGTTTCGCTCATTAAAGGGACACGCAGCGATGTGATGACCTTAATGAGAAGCAAAAGGCGTACGTTAACCTGGATGATCTCCTGAGATAGGTTCACGGCAAAGGGCATATAGCTGACGTGCTGCTTAGGAATATTAGAGACCCATCAGCTAGTCAGTTTACATGCGTTTTAAATATAGAACCACCTGCCCGAAAGCTACACAGAAGCAGCAATATACTGTTTCCATTCTCCCGTCTCCTGGCGCGACAGCCATCGTTATAACGGCTAGTTCGTCGACGCAGGCTCTGCCGTGCGTGCTTTTTTAAAAAATTATTATTGCGAATAGCAGTTAGGAACTAGTGAAAGGGGGTCGGTTGTGTTCATTTTGCACACATAACGTAAAGGGAAGGGAAAAGAAACACACACGTTTACAAATCAGTTAACGGCATAACAATGATGACGGAATATCAACGACGGCGACAATGCGTGGGTTCGGGCTAGTTGGTAGTCCATGCTTATTAGTGTTTTAGCGCAGAATCTACAAAGAAGCACACAGAGACACGAACGGAAGAAGCGATGACTTCCAACTTACGCTTAATGCTCGATTTTCTAAATATGTACAGCAAAACAAACAAAAAGAAAAGGAAGAACACAATTAATCACTTGATCGTATACCAACGCGTGTGGGTTAGTAAGCGCCTGTTGTACCAGCTGCCCTCAAGGAAAATTATTTTTTTTTGGCAGATAAAAAAAGAGATGCTGAGCTGACGCATTCGTAATCGTCACTATTCATTACTGCAGCTTCCACAATCTCACGCGTGCAACGATCTTTGTCTCTGAGCAAGACTGCAGGGTTGTCAAGACCCGGAGCACAGCCACAGTCACGGCAGTGTAACACGGCAACCGCACAGCGACAACGACAATGGTGGCGTGGTTTTACGACGACACCCACACGATGATGGCATAACAACGATGATATGACTACGACGGCAAGGCTTTGGTGACTGACGACCACTCAAGGCTCACTCACACTAGGCCGACCCGACACCCATTTCAGTCAGCCGACATTCGGCGACAGCGTCTTTTACTCTCCCGTCGGCGCCTCTGTCACGCTGCACCTCAGCTGCGCTCTCCTCCGACCATCGGCAGATTGTAGGCGTCGGTACAGTGACAGAGGCGCCGACGTGAAGGCAAAAAACGCTGTCGCCGAATGTCGGCAGACCAAAATCGGTGTCGGGTCGGCCTAGTGTGAGTGAGCCTTTATATGGGATTATCAAGATCGCGAAGGAGACTCTAAACGCTGCTCGGAGTCATTAGGTTAAATGAATCAGAATCAGATGAGTGCAGCGGTGGCGTAGAGGTAGAACACCCGCCTCGCGTGCAAGAGGTCCGTGGTTCGAATCCCGGTGCCGCGCAATTTTCCACCGGATTAAAAAAAAAAAAAAAAAGAAATCCGCGTGTTGATAAAATTGCATAAAACAGGCCTGGAGTGTGGCCTGATGCCGGTGACCAGAACCGGTAACGCACTCCCTCACCAGAGCAGGATTGGCCACCCTGGTGCAGTACTTGGCCACAACCTCCTATATGAACACAACAATCAAACCCCGGCCCTCAGTCCCCAGCAGCTGCGAAGCAACTGACCACGGCGGCGGTCAGACCTGCGACGCTGCAGAGGGTGCTAAGAATCCCTGGCTCCGGACAGGCCGCCATTGGAATATGAACCTGGCAACGTTTAACGCAAGAACATTATCTAGTGAGGCGAGTCTAGCAGTGCTATTGGAAGAATTAGAGGGCAGTAAATGGGATATAATAGGGCTCAGTGAAGTTAGGAGGCCAAAAGAAGCATATACAGTGTTAAGGAGCGGGCACGTCCTGTGCTACCGGGGCTTAGCGGAGAGAAGAGAACTAGGAGTCGGATTCCTGATTAATAAGAATATAGCTGGTAACATACAGGAATTCTATAGCATTAACGAGAGGGTGGCATGTCTTGTTGTGAAACTTAATAAGAGGTACAAAATGAAGGTTGTACAGGTCTACGCCCCTACGTCCAGTCATGATGACCAGGAAGTCGAAAGCTTCTATGAAGCCGTGGAATCGGCGATGGGTAGAGTGAAAACAAAATACACTATACTGATGGGCGATTTCAATGCCAAGGTAGGCAAGAAGCATGCTGGAGACAAGGCAGTGGGGGAATATGGCATAGGCACTAGGAATAGCAGGGGCGAGTTATTAGTGGAGTTTGCAGAACAGAATAATATGAGGATAATGAATACCTTCTTCCGCAAGCGGAATAACCGAAAGTGGACATGGAGGAGCCCGAACGGCGAGACTAGAAATGAAATATATTTCATACTCTGCGCTAACCCTGGCATCATACAAGATGTGGACGTGCTCGGTAAAGTGCGCTGCAGTGACCACAGGATGGTAAGAACTCGAATTAGCCTAGACCTGAGGAGGGAACGGAGGAAACTGGTACATAAGAAGCCCATCAATGAGTTAGCGCTAAGAGGGAAAATAGAGGAATTCCAGATCAAGCTATCGAACAGGTATTCGGCTTTAAGTCACGAAGAGGACCTTAGTGTTGAAGCAATGAACGACAATATTGTGGGCATCATTAAGGAGTGTGCAATAGAAGTCGGTGGTAACTCCGTTAGACAGGATACCAGTAAGCTATCGCAGGAGACGAAAGATCTGATCAAGAAACGCCAATGTATGAAAGCCTCTAACCCTACAGCTAGAATAGAACTGGCAGAACTTTCGAAGTTAATCAACAAGCGTAAGACAGCGGACATAAGGAAGTATAACATGGACAGAATTGAACAAGCACTCAGGAACGGAGGAAGCCTAAAAGCAGTGAAGAAGAAACTAGGAATTGGCAAGAATCAGATGTATGCGTTAAGAGACAAAACCGGCAATATCATTACTAATATGGATGAGATAGTTCAAGTGGCTGAGGAGTTCTATAGAGATTTGTACAGTACGAGTGGCACCCACGATGATAATGGAAGAGAGAATAATCTAGAAGAATTCGATATCCCAGAAGTAACGCCGGAAGAAGTAAAGAAAGCCTTGGGAGCTATGCAAAGGGGGAAGGCAGCTGGGGAGGATCAGGTAACAGCAGATTTGCTGAAGGATGGTGGGCAGATTGTTCTAGAAAAACTGGCCACCCTGTATACACAATGCCTCAAGACCTCGACCGTACCGGAATCTTGGAAGAACGCTAACATAATCCTAATCCATAAGAAAGGCGATGCCAAAGACTTGAAAAATTATAGACCGATCAGCTTACTGTCCGTTGCCTACAAAGTATTTACTAAGGTAATTGCAAATAGAATCCGGAACACCTTAGACTTCCGTCAACCAAAGGACCAGGCAGGATTCCGTAAAGGCTACTCAACAATAGATCACATTCACACTATCAATCAGGTGATAGAGAAATGTGCGGAATATAACCAACCATTATATATAGCTTTCATTGATTACGAGAAAGCGTTTGATTCAGTCGAAACCTCGGCAGTCATGGAGGCATTGCGGAATCAGGGTGTAGACGAGCCGTATGTAAAAATACTGAAAGATATCTATAGCGGCTCCACAGCCACTGTACTCCTCCATAAAGAAAGCAACAAAATCCCAATAAAGAAAGGCGTCAGGCAGGGAGATACGATCTCTCCAATGCTATTCACAGCGTGTTTACAGGAGGTATTCAGAGACCTGGATTGGGAAGAATTGGGGATAAGAATAAATGGAGAATACCTTAGTAACTTGCGCTTCGCTGATGATATTGCCTTGCTTAGTAACTCAGGGGACCAACTGCAATGCATGCTCACTGATCTGGAGAGGCAGAGCAGAAGGGTGGGACTAAAAATGAATCTGCAGAAAACTAAAGTAATGTTTAACAGTCTCGGAAGGGAACAGCAGTTTACGATAGGTAGCGAGGCACTGGAAATGGTAAGAGAATATATCTACTTAGGACAGGTAGTGACTGCTGATCCAGATCATGAGAGTGAAATAATCAGAAGAATAAGAATGGGCTGGGGTGCGTTTGGCAGGCATTCGCAGATCATGAACAGCAGGTTGCCATTATCCCTCAAGAGAAAAGTGTATAACAGCTGTGTCTTACCAGTACTTACGTACGGAGCAGAAACCTGGAGGCTTACGAAAAGGGTTCTACTTAAATTGAGGACGACGCAACGAGCTATGGAAAGAAGAATGATAGGTGTAACGTTAAGGGATAAGAAAAGAGCAGATTGGGTGAGGGAACAAACGCGCGTTAATGACATCTTAGTTGAAATCAAGAAAAAGAAATGGGCATGGGCAGGACATGTAATGAGGAGGGAAGATAACCGATGGTCATTAAGGGTTACAGACTGGATTCCGAGGGAAGGGAAGCGTAGCAGGGGGCGACAGAAAGTTAGGTGGGCAGATGAGATTAGGAAGTTTGGAGGGTCAACATGGCCACAATTAGCCCATGACCGGGGTAGTTGGAGAAGTATGGGAGAGGCCTTTGCCCTGCAGTGGGCGTAATCAGGCTGATGATGATGATGATGAATCAGAGTCACTGAAGTCTGGCAGTTGTGTGGACGTCACGCAAGTCAATGATCCAGTGTTTCGCTCTAGCCAGACGTATCATGCATTTACGTCAAAATCTATACCCCCAGCAAGGTGACTGCGCCTAACGGTGTATATTTGAGCGCGTTCCGGATCGAAGAAAACGTGGGAATGCGTTTGCATCAAGCGTGTCAATAAGCGAAATGCAGTAATGAGTTGTGCGACGTCGTTTCAGCTTGACGAGCGATTGGACTACTAAGGAAGACATTTTTTTTTAAATCACTATTCACCTCTCTCAATTCGACATGGAAGGTTATACATACACCTCTAGCGCGATCGTGTGACAAAAAACGCCCGCGAGTTCCCAAGGGCCCGCTTAAAGATATTCACCGTGTATTGTCGATTCGACACTTTGAGCGCTCCCGTCTACGGTACAGGAAAAGACAACTCTGGCTTCCAAAAAAAAACAAAACATGATACCGGTGCAAAAGCGACGATCGTGGAACACAGGGATGCGCCCCGCGGACGGTGTCACGGGAATACACAGCGCGTGCTTCGCGCCGGGACGCCAGCATCCCCGCTGTGGGACATTCGAGTGGAGGCGTTCACACACACACCGCGTGGCACGGATTAAGGGCCCAAACTGCGCCGTCGAGGCAGAGCCCCGGCGGCCACCACCTCCAGCGGCTTTTTCCCTAATCCGCTCCTTGTTAAACGCGCTGAAAAGCGGCGCGCATTCCGATTAGCGGCCCCCGCTGATACGCTCTCCCGTTCATTCCATCAACCTTGCCCCCTCCCCTCTTTCTTCCTCCCTCCCGCTTCGTCACACGCAACGTACACCCTTGCGCGATTCTTACCAGCCAGGCGTGGAGAGTGGCAGAGTGCTCTTCTCCTGGCGGAGTACCCAAACCAAACAGTGTCGCGTGTCCGCGGATCAAAATCGCTTTACGCGATGCGAGCCGTGTGTGTTCATAGAGCGTGTAAAGTATATATACATCCCGTGCTCGCGAGTTTGTGTGTGTGTGAAGAAGGGATGTGTGAGGATGAAAGAGCGGGTGGATTTCGAGTTTCTCTTTGGGCTTAGCTCGTGATGCTCCTTTGTTGCATCGCCTTGCGATGCAGATAAAGAGACTCTGCCTGGTTGTGTAGGACGATCCAAGAGTGCGATATGTTATGCGTTGGACTGGAAAAAAAAAAGGCGGGATACAACTGACGCTCTATCTTTCTTTTTTAATTTTTGCGTGTGTGCAGGTGAGGATCGTATTGAATTGGGGAGAAGCGTATGGCTAGATACCGCCATACTTCTCTGTGCGCCAGTTGTCAGCGAGCATTTTTTTTTTTTACTATATGAATAATTAAAAGGCACATCAGCACCTGTGACTCTTGGCGATGTTTCACGAGGGAATCTAAGATTCGTTTTCAGTACCGTGGTTCCGCGCTCGACCTCAACCGTTGTGGAAAATTCGTCGTTCGTACGTGGAGAGCTTCAGGATGCTTTTCAGATGACGCCTCGCAAGCTCTGGGCAATCCTACACAAGGTGGAAAGTGTCGTGCTTCGCTGCTGCATTGTGAGCGTCTGAGCGTAACTGGCTCTGACGAAGCAGCACTGAAGCTTTTGCTTTTGAGTGAAGAGTGATAACCTGCCGTCCGGAGTAAGAGCTTTGGTGGGCTTCATGATCATCGTACGTTGGGTGTGGCGTCCAGGATGAGATGACGTAACGACTACGACGGCAGCGCAGCAAAATAGGGCGGATGGACTGAGCGAACAAGGTATCGCGCTGTTAACTGTCGTCGCAGCAAACTTCCCTGAGAACATGCGTGGATAACTATTAGGACGTCGCACCACCTCCGTTATTGCTTTAACGATGGAAACATCGAGCTTGTTTCATGCGTAACGTCGATGGAATAAAAGCGCGGCGGGGTACACTAGCAGTACACACTATAAGCACGTACATTGACTACTAGGTAAATAAGAAAAGTATACACCTTCATCAGGCAATCACAGTCACTCAGGCACGCGCTCGCGTTCGAGTTATTCCCGCACGCACGCCCGAGCAGAAATTGGCCGCTGTTGGCGCGTAAATCGACACTTTGGCGCCCGCTTCGTTACAGCGCTCCCCCCGATCCCACCCTTCTTCGCTTCCCCAAGGGACGCCGGGCTCAAACGGCGGGGTGACGTTGTGGCCGTGGGTCGCCGCGTCTCCATTGTGACTCGGTGGAAATGAACCGCGAGCGATCGTCCCCCCCCCCCCCCTGCCTGCCTCCCCCCTTCAGTCCCTCCCCCAACACCGTATAGTACACGCACTACAGACCTCCCCCCCACCTCCAACCCCCCCTCCTTCCCGGTGGTGCAACCATATCGCGAAGTTTGACTGCACGCCAAGCGGCAAAGGGCAGCTTTGGGTAACAGTGCTGTAGCTATAGCGTTCCTTCCCCTTTGCGCGTCCATGCTCGGCTCGGCTTGGCTCGGGCAGGCTTGCCCGGATTGCGGGCGGTGGTGGATCGCCTCGGGGAGACGTCGGCGACGATGCTTCTCTTTCCCGAAGCCCACACAACGCTCTCAGTGTTTGTGCCCGCTTGCTGCCGCGCGAGCGCGGCGCGCGAGCGTCAGCGGGTCACGTGCGCCCATTTAGGGGGGCGTCCGCGCTCGTGCAGCGTGAACAACGCCGCCGGTCTCCCCGCCGGTCCCAGAGCGGCACGTGCCGGCGCAGTCGGCGACCCACGGCCGTCGTCTCCCCTTATCGGGTTCCGACAGCCCAGCCACGGCGATTCGCGCGTCTTCGATTCATTCCCCCCCCATCCTCCCGAATCCTCCTCCTGTCTACGCGTTCTCTCCCTCCCTCCCTCCTCCCTAACAAACCCTCCACAATGCTTTTGCCTCGCAACTATAGCGACTCCCCTGCACTGCTTCCCCATTTCCCTTTAGCCTTTCCTGTTATGCGACGTGAGGCGAAGGATGCGTTTAGGGAGTCACCGTTTGACTGGGTATGCGCGAAAGGTTGACGTCACTTCGAGGGATCCGAGCTCGCGCGCCTAGTGCCGTTAAGCAAACGAGTCTCACCGGTGTTGGTGAGGCTTTGCCCGTGAAGCAGATTTCTTCTCAGTCTTATTTCATTTTTCTTTCTTGCCTGTTTTATCCTTAATGCGACTGAAGGACCAGCTACAAAGAATAGCCTGCTCCGGCGCGAGGAGGTTGAAGCGTTACGGTGTCACAAACGATGGAGGGTTTCGAGGTAACGCTTTAAGGCTGGTTCAAAGCGAGCCCTTCTTCATTTGTGAGACGTACTGGTTGCAGAAGTTTGAGGTCAAAGACATTTAGTGCCAGCGTTATCGAACTTGAAGAAACAGATTTCTTGTCGCGCTCAGGCTAATTAACACATCACGATTCGTTTCACGATTAATATCGTGCACGTTGGATAAGAGCCAAAACACAGAGATGTACTGAATATCAGGCATGGGGCGTTAAAAAATGAAAAGGGTGGGAGGGAGGGAGGAACTATGATCGCTCTTTAATGCGGAAAGGGTCACTTGCTATGGTAGCTATTCGAGTACTTTACCCCTTTTATCTTCGTTGTAGAGAACACTCGATGAAATAATTTTCTTTTCCTAAATTCGTCTTTGGGTGAAATGAAAACCGTACTAACCTATATTCTTCAGTGAGCACGTGACGCTGCCTTCCATTCGCGCTATGCTACGGTATGCAAATGCAAACGAACAATTTGCAAGTTTGTTGGCATAGCCGGGTGTCTAAAGAAAGCCGGGTGACAATAAAACTCACAGGCTGAGCATTTCTTTTTCTTGGTTATTTAGAAGTCAATTACCAGCTTTCCACGCTCACGTCGTTTGCACACGATCGTCTGTATGGTTCCCTCTCCCATAAAGCTATGACGTTCGGAGGAAAAAAAAAGTTGTACTCCAACAAGTCATTGAACATACTCGTGATCAAATTTCTGTCTCCTCGAGAATATCTAATGGACATTGCGAGTTCTTTGCACGTACATAGCACTTTGATGCATCAAAGCTAGTCACAGGCATACATAGAAAGTGATGTATTTTATTGAGAAAGTTGAGGTAAACAGGGAATTTTAGACGGCTAAAGCATTAGAAGTAGCAGAAAGAAAGGCAAAAAAGTAGAAAATATTCCTTTCGCTCTTATCAAATTTCATTTGTGCTAACACGTGTCTTGCAAAGTGTTCCGTGTACAACGCTCTGATGTGTGGGTGAGCCTAATAAATGAAAAACGTGCTATGGGCAGTAATGGCTATTGCAAATCATGATGCCTAACATAAATCGTAATAGCACACAACATTCGTGAATCTTCAGGAATTTTCAAAAAAGCGTATATGAGGGCAACACGGACTTGGCCTTTTGCAACCTCCTTTACTTTGATACAAGAAATAAGTTTTCTGCTCAAAAGAAACTTCATGATGGCTCAAGAAAGGCAAAAGAAATAACAAGACATACCGGAAAAGGAAGAGAAAGCAAACAGTCAGTGTAGGCGTTCCGGCCTACTAACGAATTTGAAATGAAAAAAAAAAAATTATGTTCAGACGATGTCCAGAAGCATAGCCACACACAAAAAAAAAAGAGAGAGAGAGAGAGAAGAAAAACTTCAATAGCAGTTGATATATTTCTTCGCTGCGGTGTATAGCGAACTTGCCCTGAAAAGTGGGACCGATAAACCACTGCCACCCAAAGGGTAAACAGAAATAGCTTTGACGCGAAACAAGTAAGTCGTAGTGGTTGCTACGTCCCCGAGTATTTGAACGTCGGTCACATTTATCAGAAGTAAAGCTTTTTTTGCGTTTTTTTTTTTTGCAGCGCTAGTTGTTATGGGATCCTTCCAACAGCGTTTCGTGTGGCGATGATGTCCGTCGGTGTCCGTAGCAGCTATCGCCGAATGAGAAAAAAAAATTTAAAAAAAATAGGGAGACCCGGTTTCCGCCGGGATCGAGCCCGGGCCGGCCGCGGCGTGGGAGTCAGTTACTCAAACCACTTAGCCGCGACAGTATTTTTTTTTTTCTTTATTACATGGGAGCAGAATCTTCCGCAATATAAGAAAAAACAAAGCGCTACAGAAATTTAAGGTGTCTGAATACACGTTCGAAAGTGAGCGCTTGCTAGCGTGCAGTTGAAAAATGCCCTGCAAACGCGTATTAGCGCGCGAGAATACACGCGATGTGACGTGCACGCTGCGTAGCGTCAATACGTGTACATTTTGCATTGCATTTTGCATATTATTACACCAGGTAGCAAACGCCATGTAGCAAATGCACACGTAGCGGTACAGGGCAGTTAAAGAAGGTTCGAGGAAGAAAAAGAAATTGAACGAGATGTATACAGGAATGCTAGAAAAGAAAATACATTGTGTACTTGATTAAATTAAGCTGGCTAGGTGGCTATGTTACCGCCGCGTTTCGAAGGGGACGCCAATAAATCATCACCATCATTTCCATCGCATCGTGCCACTTGCCTTGCAATGTGAGATTCGCTCCGCGTAGCGTCCGTACCTGCGCCCTTTGCATTGCAGTATACCTTTGCATTGCAGTATATTGTTACACAAGGTACCTGAGGGCAACAGACTCGAGTGCCCGACTATAGACATCCTACACCTAAGTTCTCTCTCTCTTTCACTCCCCATTCCCCTCCCCACGTGTAGGGTAGCAAACTGGACTCAGTCTGGTTAACCTACCTGCCTTTCCGTCTTCCCTTCTCTCTCTCTCTCTCTATTACACAAGGTGGCACGTCATGTAGCAGCAGCATAGGTACCGGTGCTAGATAGATAGGGAAGTTCTGAGGAAGGAAATTAAGATTATGGAGATGTATAACTATTGATGTAATGGAAGAGGTGTATGACATACACGAATAATTCAAGCAGGCTAGGTGACTGTTTTCCACCGTCCCGTTTCGAAGGGAATGCCATTAAATCATCATCATCATTATTGCGATCGTATTACGCCATCTGACATGCGTGCCTCGTAGTGTCGATACGTGCAAACTTTTCATTGCAGTTCCGTTACATTCCACAAGGTGTCCCGACATGTAGCAGTCGCATATAGCAGTTGCATAACGCATGTAGCTGACCCTGGGTGTAGCGGCCGGACTAGGTGACCATTTGTCGCCATCCCGTTTCGAAAGGGATGCTATCATTGCCATCATCAACAGCAATGTATACCGTGCCCCGGGTCAAGGAATGTGACATGTGCGCCACGTAATCTGCATACCCGTGCTTACTCTTGGGTTCACGTTATGGCGCCTGCTCGCAAGGGACGAACCTGAAGAAGCGATTCGTAGAGCTACGCGCGCGGCCGCAACCAGGCAACCTCGGGCTCAACAGAACGCTGTGCAGAGAGCAGGACAAGCCGCAGGCTCGCCGTCGTCGCCGGGCGGACAGTTCAGATCGTTCTCGTGAAAACGACGCGAAGATACTTCGCCGCAAGAATTTATATACTTCGCCGCGAAGACCTATAGTGCGTGGAGCCGAAAATGTAGCTCCGATGGAGCCGCTCCTCCAGCTTACGCTGTGACTGTTGCTGCGTGTGCCGCGCAGGTTTCGGACTTCTTTTTTTTTTTTTATACCTTGGAGGTGATAGTTTCATCACTTCCAAATCTCTTACCGACATCACCGACATGATTACCGCGGAAGCAGCCACGAACTCCTGTGCTGACGTACGCTGTTTTTGTTGACTATACTGCGCATCCCCTAAGGTTTTACAATTTCATTTCATTTTACACTCGGAGCCTGTCGGCATTATGGACGGGGGCGGGCACGTCAGCTACGCAATACAAGTGTACATAAATTGAAATATGGCACAAAGGAAAAAAAAGATCATATATGGTCAAGACTGCGATTAGCTTTTGCGATGACTGACTCTACATGCAACTTACACATTAAATCGGAGGTAATGTGTATTCCTAGGTGTCTCTACTATAATACTGTATAAAGAACAGTTTCACCAATCAAGTAGCGTGCGCTTGTCGGTACTGATTTACACTTGGACGTGTTTAACTCAAAGTGTCATGCCCTACAGCAGTTAAATATGCTAGCAATATCAGTCTGGAGGTAAAGAGCTTCATTATTGGGTGCTATTTTCCGGTAATTGGCGCAATGAACCATACTTTGGAAGAAATTTTCAATCTGATCACGATACATCATGGCGTATACTGCCACAGAATATATTTAGTATTCTTCTTATAGGGGTAATCCAATCCATACGATGCTGCGATTTTTTTCGTGTAGCGTAATAAGGCTTTCGAACCGATTCTACACTGCGCAAAAGGCCGGGTCTCTCCTACGCAGCATTTTTTGTTACGCAGCTCTAAGTTCCTGCGGAGGAAACCACGTTACAGGCGCGCGCAACAGCAACTCTTTTTTTATAAGTCTTATCGCGCTTACGATGTGAGTGCTGCGCAAGAATATTCGCTCAAGTGGCCTCTATTTCTACACATTACCATGGCTACGAGGAGATGAAAGCGCCCGAACCTTCTCATGGCTTGAACGCCTGTTCCTCGGGCTTGGCGCGAATCTTCTTCATATACTTAAAGCTGGGTCGAGAGAATGTGTTCCTTTTCCTTCTTCTTCTTTTTTTCTTTAGCTGCTTCATTGTCTTGCAGCTTCCAGGAGCAGCATCGATGTGCCAAAACCGAAGCGAGCACGGCGAGTATAATGACGCTAGAGCAAAGTATGTCGACGCGCAACCCGCCCTAAGTACCTTGAGGCGAAAAATAACAATAACAATAAAATAAGATGACGGATAAGAGAGGTCGTGACGAAGCAGCGGCGTTTAAAGGAGTCACGGTGGCATCTTTCTCCACGCTCGCTTGACTTTCCTTCGGGACTCAAAAGGCGATCAAAGAAGCCACGCGGTTGCATCTTCGCTCGGGAGGCCTTTGCTTGCTCCTTCATAAACTTCAACCTCGCGCGAGAGAGAAAGTAAAAAGATGTAAGAATATATCAACGCACTCCATAGACCCCAACGAGAGGGAAGGTTTCTTTGAAGCAGCGCTCGGAAAACGGCGAAAAAAGAAAAAAGCTGCTAAAATCAAGGGAACGCGGAGCACTGAAGTTAAGGCAGCATCCCTGCAGCAACGCCCGTTAAGCCGGAGAAGCCGTACTCCCGCGTAGCGCGCGGAGAAGACTGCTTCTACAAGCTCAAAAATGCACGCCCAGGAGCAGGATATACCCTAAGTGAACGCGTAAAGGCAGAACGCGAGCGCAAGTCTTATCAGGAGTCCTTCGTTCTAGAACATTATAGGAGATGTTAAAGGAGCGAGAAAGAACGAGAGAAAGAAAGAGAGAAATAAGCCAAGCAAATACTGCTGGTGAATCATCTTTCTTTCCTTTTTTTTCACAACGAGGAGCGGGAACCTCGAGTTGAGATGATTATTAGCGCTCTTTGTATACTGTTGCCGTTGGTGTGAGTAGCGCGAGGACCTTAAGCGCTGCCCTGTTCCTTGAATTCTTCCCACACCTCCAACCTCTCTCGGAACAGCGTTGTTGTTCGTTCCCTCTTCTCCTTTCCCTAAACTTTCTTCTCTTTCCCCTTTTTTCGCATCTTCGCTTCCCCATTTTCCTATTTTTATACCCTTCCTGAAAGTGATGTTGGGTTTCGTTCCCTCTCGTCTATTCATCTTTACTTATTTTTCTCGCCTCTCAGCAGGCAATTTCTCCAAACTTCTTGCGCAATTTTTGTACCTCTCCCTTCCTCCTCGTTTTGCCTCGGGGAAGTGGGGGGTGATTCCTTGCGCAAACTCGACGTTTCCGTCCGAGAACTTGAGGCAAGACGTCTGCTCGTCCTCTCTGTACGTATGTACGTGTAGCCCATTCGTGCCTCTAACGCCGCTAGCTGGTTGCAACACTACGCGAAAGAAAATAAAGGAAAAGCAGCGTGGCTCCAAAAAGATGGTCCCGGCGAGAAGGAAACACAGACGCACCGCACCGTGCGCTCTGGAGACGGTCGTCGCTAGAAAGGAATGAAAGTCAATCTGCCTGTTTCTCCCTTTCATGTTATTTAACTTACTCGTATCCATCCCGGCACAACCCCCTTCCTCTTCTTCCCCGTCCCCGTGGCTCTCGATCAATCGTCGAGAACAGCGAGGCACAAAACGTGGCAAAAAGTAGCGCGGTAGGGCAACAAAGTCGTCGGCTCAAAAAGCTCTTCGAGTTCGAAAAGCCAGCAGTAACGTCTAAACGGGTGGGGAAAAACGAAGAAAAAAAACAGAGGACGAGGGTGAGACAGGAAATCGTTGAGGAAAGGAAAGAAAGGAAGGAGGCCAGCTGGTTTTCCGATTGGCTGTTGAGTCTTTGCTGACGTCAGGGCATAGCGCGGTCGATCGCCGCCTTGTATTGGACGCGGCTGGTGGCGGTTGCGTCAGCGCTAAGCGCCGTCTGCCTGCGGGTCGAAAGGGCGGCGTCGCTGTTACCATGGCGACCAGCTCACACTTGGTTTCGTGGACCTGCATGCAGCAAATGTGAAAAAAAAAATGAAGGTATATGTGAAAATGCGGACGCACAGGTACGCAGGAAAGTAACGAAAGTTCTGTCCCTGAAAATTTGCACTAGAGCAGCATCGATGGACACATGGTTGTATATGCCTCCAGACCGACTTGAAAGCAGTCACTGATTTAAATATACATGCGTTTAGCTCAAGTAAACGACGGGCAAACTGTGTGTGTGGGGGGGGGGGGGGAGGTTGTGTGTGTGTACGCGCGTGTGGGTGTGAGCGAGCGTACGTGTGTGTTTGTGTTTGTGCATGCATGTGCGTGTGCGTGTGCGTGCGTGTGTGTGTGTGTGTGTGTGTGTGTGTGTGTGTGTGTGTGTGTGTGTGTGTGTGTGTGTGTGTGTGTGTGTGTGTGTGTGTGTGTGTGTGTGTGTGTGTGTGTGTGTGTGTGTGTGTGTGTGTGTCGAATAAAAAACAAACCAGCGGCAAAACATAGAGGAGGAAGAACAATTGTATCTTCGTTGACCGCGTCTGGCCCTGCTTCTTATTATCTAATTTTGCTCCCTGATCGCTTGGGTCTGTGAAACTCAAGCTATATACAAAAAGAGACGGTCTTTGGGGCTGTCACTAACCTCCAGCGTATCCCAACTGCGTAGTTTTGGTTGCCTGCCATGTATACTCGAGTGCACAGCCCACATTTAGAATCCGGTGTTCGTCTAATATTTTTCTGAAAACGTCTTCGTGAAATCGTCTGCTGAGCACAAATATGCCAAATCGAAGTATTTCATACTTACAATGTGATTTCGGTAGCTTTTATCTTCGTTAGTATGGATGTCGCCGAAAGCTGGGAGCCTTCGAGCATTTATTAAGAATAACTTAACTACCACATTCGACATGGTATGGTAGGTATGGTATGGTATGGTATTCCTTATGCGATAGCGCACACCCACGGGGGGGATTGGCCAAGGTTTGGATGAAATTAGGCAATCTTTATGAAATCTCTCTCTTCTGTCTTCCTCTTCTTCCCGTCCTTGACAGCCTTGCTATCCGTCTTTATCTTCATCTGCTTCCGTTCCTGACTAGGGAATTTTACAATTAGTTAGCGAATTCCCTGCGAACCGCACATTACTATTTGCATTTCCCTCCATCTGCTGCTGTAGCTCGCTTCGCCCTTTCAGCACGCCACCACGCAGTGTACCCACGGTTTACGGCGAAGGCGAATCGGAATCACTTTTGGCTTCGAAGTCACGACCTTTGATAAAAGAAGAAATACCTAGCTCACGAACATAAGCAATAATAGTATAACCTTACTGGTCATCATGCACACTACACCTGAGCGAACGTAATGCAACTATAGAGTGACACTTCGTGTCATTTTATAGTTCGTGTCACTTTGTGTCACTTTATAGCAAGCAGCCAACAAACGCTGACACCGAGGACAACATAGGAGAAGTAATTGTGCTTAATAAATGAAATAAAGAAACGATAAATTAATGGAAATTAAAGTGAATGAAAAAACAACTTGCCGCAGGTGGGTAACGATCTCACAACCTTCGCATTTAGCATGCGATGCTCTACCAATTGAGCTACCGTGGCGCCGTTTCCCCATCCACTTTGTTGGGTGTCTATGTTTCCTAGTAGAACTCTGCGAGAGTTAGCCAGCGCCACCACTCACAGACCTTGGTGGCGGACGTGGAACATCCTTTCTGCCACAGGCGTCACGAGAACGTGATCTTTTTGGGTGAAGGCAACCGGTCAATAAACCCACGCATGCTACCTGAAGATATCAATGTTGCCGGATTCGAGGCCCTCGTTATGTAATAAACGAGAAGAAAGGGGGTCAACAAGGCGCCCGATTTTTTATTACTCATATCATCGGAAGCCAACAAACACTGACACCGAGGACAACATAGGGGAAAGTACTTGTGCTTAATAAATGAAATAAAGAAACGATAAATTAATGGAAATGAAAGTGGATGAAAAAGACAAGTTGCCGCAGGTGGGTAACGATCCCACAACCTTCGCATTTCGCGTGTGATGCTCTACCATTTGTGCTACCGCGGCGCTGTTTCCCCATTCTTATGATATGACTAATAAAAAAATCGGGCCCCTCGGTTAATCCCCTTTCTTCTCATTTTTTTACACTTTATAGTTCACTTTACACTTTATAGTCACTTTACACTTTATAGTCACTTTACACTTTATAGTTCGTGTCACTTTCAACTGTTGTCACTATAAAGTGACAACTATCGTTCGATTATCATACGCCCGTTTTCAACAGAAAACCACTTAAGATGGGGACAATGATGAAACGAATGCAGGGCGTGTGCTGGTAATCAACTGAGTTTATTACATAGAAACAGCATCTTGACCGCTCCTTGCAAACAGCAACTCCGACAACCCGCAAACCTGAGTTGCGGGTTGCGCGCGGGAGTTGCTGTCTGCAAGGAACGGTCAACGTGCTGTTTGCACGGAATGGTCAAGTTGCTGTTCGCACGGAATGGACTCATTTGGTATAGTCGGCACCTAATCCTGTGTTCTTTTGCATATCCCTGTACTAAGTGGTTCTGTTGAGCATGAAACGTTACAAACTTGTCAAATGTGCAATCCTAACGACATCCGTCAACATCAACGGGCACTTCGTCCCCTTTCAATGGTCACTCGTGAACTAACACGACCTTGCGATACACTGATGCTCCATGCTAACCCGCTTACGACGTTGAAATAGTGACACTGTCTACCTGTTCCTAACGGCCACATGACCAACTTGCGTCTACTTGTGGTGCATCTTCTGTACACCACGTTCTTTTTTTACATATAATTCGAACAAATTAAATCGAAAATTGCTTGGAGCAAGTAGCGCAAGTCAACTTGTTCACATAAATTACCTAAATACATGGACGTTAAACGTATGAAAAATCGCAATGCCCAGGTAACTAGTTGAGAATATTTATTATAAATTAACTGTTTAAGTGTTGTCTTTAGGTACATGTTCCAATTGCGAAATTGAAGGCGAGTAGTAATAAAGGCTTGTATGCGTGGTAGAAATCGTAAGACCAAGGCCACTTCTGAGATATCCGTCCCCCAAAACCTGCTAACAAAGAGCACTGGCCTTACAATTAAGATAATTACAAACTGTTTGGCGCACTCTTTTGGTAAAATATTAACTGGAAGAATCGCAAATGTCGAAACGCAATTAAAGGGACACTGAAGGCAAACATTAAGTCAAGCTAAAGTGATAGATTAGTGCTCGAGAACGTCTAAGGCGTCAATATTATCACGAATAGAGCTTTAGTAATCGATAAATTAAGGTAAACTCGGGACATGATTAGAGACTCCTCCATGACATTCAAGTACTAGCCCAATGACCGAGACACTAGTCATTATAATTATGTCACTAATACTCAACGACTCGTAATAAAAAGTTCATTGACGAAACGAAACGCCACTTGCCCAGTTCTATGTAATTTTTAGGGAAAAAAAGCTAATTGACGTTACCCTTGACAGTGATTGGGGCGGTCGCAAGGTTTCGTTTTCTCCACTCTGCGCCACCCTAGCTTTCGCGTTTCAGTAGTTTCGTTATCGCGCACAAACTCGCACTCTCACAAACTGCAAGTAGTAGAGAATGCCACCTCCATGGGATGTCGCAGGATTCCCCGAACGGTCCACGCCACTTGATCAAGAGCAGCGCCAGCGGCGAATCCAGCACTCTGTCTTGGCTCGGTTTCTATATGGCAGGGCATTTGCGGGGATGGCGTATGCAACGTTACCACTTCCCGTTAAAAAGGGGGGGGGGGGGGGGATTTGATTTGCACTAAAGGTATGCGGACTCAAGCGAACATACGGCTTAGCTTCAATTCTGCAATTGCAACATGTGCCCCGACATGAGCAATTACGAAAATAATTAGTGAATATTTCTAATTAGCTATCTGGACATTGCAATTTGTCGCACAGGTAATGTTCGCTTCTTCAATAAAACATTTGTAAAGGTGGAACAGCACTGTCACACACGGTCTAAAATTTAAAAAAAAACTTCGAACAACACACACAGGCCATTTGTGTCTATACCACAGTATAGTTATTACGTACCAGTGTTACCGTCAGTGCCACAGCAGACGAATAAATGTAGTTCGACGCGCAAAGCGCGTGATCAAGCACCACAATTATTGTCATTCTTGGTGTGACTGTGCTGTGGTATCAGGACCACGGTGTAGCTACGTTCTGCACGTCGCCGGATTATTCGAAGTCGTTCGAATTCTATATCGCATTCCGTTAATTTCGAAGAGCACATGAGATTACGAGAACTGTCTTACATTGTGCTCTTGATTGAGTCTTCCAACTTATGCAGTAAAGTACGTTGCCATAGATCTTCCAATAACAGGCTGGAATTTGGACCAGTCCACGCTTTGGATTGCATCAGATGACTTGGAAGAGGACATTCCTCTGATCTTGACATAAGGGGGAATATGGTCACTCCCGTGCGTTTCAATGTCCGTAAACCATCCAGTACGCCTGACGACACTTCGTGATACAAAGGCCAAGACTGCTGCTCTATGTGGAGCCGTGTAAAAATGTAGGATGCCGTCATTTAAAACCCAGAGTTCGCTGTCGCAGGCGAATGATACCATATCTCTGCCTTTCGCGTTGATTTTCACACTTCCCCATAGTGCATGGTAGTACCAATGGCAGTATCATGGTAGTACCATGGTAGTACTGCAATGGTAGTACCATCCGCTGGGACAATGGATCGAACCCTTCTGTTGCACAGCTGCGTTATGTGCTGCAGTGTTCAGCGCGATCGGGGTCATCACATCGATTGCCAAGACGTTTTTCCTCGTGTTTAGCCTCACATTCTTGATCTCGTTTAGTACAGTGGTCTCGAGAAACAAGGACAGTGCTTGCCTGTTGAGGACGCGCAGATTGCCATTAGAGTCCTGTGGCACAAACAGGAAAGTATGAGGCCATCGTTTAGGGGCAGTTTTTACGATGAACGAACTTGACACCGAAGATGCATTGACGATCCTTTGCTTGGCTTTGCGGTGCAAGACAGGTTGAAAACCATCTTGCGATGACTCGTCAGCTGATATGGAGTACAGCTCAGTGTCCTCGCTGTTGATAGATGTATTTCCTCGCTTCCTCGAAGCGATTCCCGCTGATAAATCGGAACCGGACGGGGCCTCGAGAGGTTACACATCCATCACCGCGAGATGTGAGGCGGCAGACCCCACAACAGCAGTGAAAACTCCAGAAAAGCAGAGAGAAGGGGATGATAATGATTATGATGATGATTATGGTTACCTCAATCATGTTCTTGTTCTTGTTCCCTATTGAAATGGCGCAATCCACTGTTCCACAAAAGAAGCACTTCGTCGCCGTCCCCTTTAGCTATCAAAAGCTTAAGTGGCCGTATGCGCTTTTCCTATTGTCGCCGCTCGAAACGGCATATCATTGCGCGGTGCGTTTTCCGATTGCGTCTTCAGCGGCAAAAAATATGACCAGCCAATTTCAAAGATTGCAAAAGTATTGTATCGCCAAAGATACGGAATTTCCTACAATTACTAGAGGGAGCTCTACCACTGCGATCGTTCAGCCACCATAGGAATGATGGGTAGTACCGTGCAGGAAGGAACGCGTAGGAGAGGTCCCGTCTAGCGCGCATCAGTTGAAGAGTGTGTGGCAGAAGTCACGTGGTGTTTTTCGTAAAGGAGCAGTGGGACTGGTGTGCCAAACATCAATGTTGCCATAGCAACCGCGCTCTTGAAGCTCTCGCTGCTGCTCTATAGGCCTCTGAAAAGTAAGATAAGTTTGTTTTTTTTTTTCGGTTCGTGTCTTTCTCCCAGCGCATCCTGTTCGCGAGACAAGTTGACTCTGGAGTGTGGTGCGTAAACTTTAAAGTTGTGTTTAGGGTCTACGAGTGTGAGTGTCAGCCAGCAACAGAGACACTCAAGTAATCACGGCGCGGGTCTTCGTCGTCGTCTTGAGCGTGCCACGGAAAAGTACAGGAGTGCGTCTGCTTCACTAAAACTCTTACAGAAGTTTCGTAGGCTTTGTGCTGATGCTCGTCAGCCCCACAGACTTCCGGCGGCTCGTAGCAATGCAAGTTCAAAGCTCGCGCCTATCTGCTCCGGCGAGCTGATTGGAGGCGCAGAGGGAGATGGTACACCAACATGGCTGCACTTCCGATTTTTAAAAAACGTGACGTCAGGGCCTCTCCTATTGTGTTTCTTTCCTCCATAGGTAGTACAATAGACTTCTCTTATCTTCGTGCTTATGGCTTCAGACGTTCTCGTGGCTTCGTTTATTACGCTTTACTTGAGCCTAAATTGGCCTAAATTTCAAAGCAATTTAACACTTTTTGTCTCATGCAAAGGGTAAATAAGATTCTGCAAGCACGCATTATCGCTGCTAATTGCAGTGGTTCCGCTTGTCGATTCGTCCATGACGTAATCGATTCAATATCGGGCTTCTGCGCCAGATATTGTTCGAATCCTGCCATCTGACAATTTTAATAATGCTTCCTTAACTATATATAACGCAGTATTCTTCCTAAGAAGTTTGCAGGGACAACATGGCCACAATTAGTGCATGACCGGGGTAGTTGGAGAAGTATGGGAGAGGTCTTTGCCCTGCAGTGGGCATAACCAGGCTGATGATGATGATGACGCTTCCTAAAATGGTCACTTTGCGAAGTCACCAAGCCATTTAATGCCAGAAGGACAAAGTTTGGGCAAATTCATGTATATTATACCCATCATTCTCATGCAGGTTGAACTGCCCTGCCTGCTGCTCCAGTAGACAGTAGCGCCACAGTTCCCGATAGTAGTTGTTGGGAACTCTATGGCCAAAGTATACGCGTCGCAGTTATACTGGCGGAGGTAAAGGCGATAACAGCGCGCTGTTTGGCTGGACGAATAGCGGCCTTATTGGCTTGTGATGATGCTTGCGGGCACTGAGATAACTAATCTATGTAGAACAAAATCCAGTCTGCATGCTACTACATTCACGGCCATAACTTTAAAGAAATCGCCTTTCTTTTAAGCGTAGTTCCAGCATAAAACAAAAGTGAGCCGATGTTCCTGTGGGTCCGCGGTGTGTCCTTACTAAATTGGGTCATTGCTGCCACCGTTCACCGAATTAAGTGGTGTAGTACTCTGCAGCACTCTGCACTGGTAACAAGCTTCCGCGCCATCTCTATGATTTGAGTCACAAAACAGCTGGCTCGCCGTACCACAAGTTGGGACGCCTTATCGGGCGACTAGGCGTTCCTGTTTATTTTATTCCGTGGTCAGGACTACGCGATTGTGCAGTGGTTTCAGGATCGCCGGTTACATGCCGCCGCGGTAGCAGTGACTAAACGACATTTCGCTGCTGCAACCTCAAGGTTGCAGGTTCCATCCCGGCCACGGCGGCAAAATTTCGATGGGTCCGGAATAATGAGAAAAACACGCTCGTATATACTCGGATTTGGCTGTACGTTGACGAAACCAGAGGGGGTCGAAATTAATCCGTAGTCCTCCACTATACGGCGTGCCTCATGATCGCAGCGTCGTTCTGGTACATGAAACCTCCAATTTTATTAAACTTTTGTCTTAATTTAACGCCTTTTGATAATACTACATGCCGGGTCGATACGCTTCAGTTTGCGTCGACATCGAGAACGACAGGTCGGTTACTGTCCTGTGCAGTGCTATTGCATTGAGAAGCGGTACTTTCCGAATAATCTCGTATTGAACAGTACCGGTATTTACAAAGCACCAGAATTGTCCGCGTGAGCGAGTCCGAACCAATCTTGTTGCCGGACACAGTTATTAGCGGAGGAGGCTAACCAATGACTAAAAGCATTGGTTGTGGGCACAAGCCCACATTCTTGCACCAAACAAAGACGCACACGTTTACAATGTAGCTCTATCGGAACTAAGTTGTCGGCACGTATAAAGCTCAGGAACCAACATTTCCAGCCACGCAATTGGGGACTCGTATTACTATAGGCTGCACCGAACGCCGCACCGAAGACGATCGGTAAAGATAAGCCGTGCAGATACTACTTGCGCAGACAAAAGCGAAATATCGAGCAAAGGCAAGAAGAATAGAGCGTGCTGAACGGGCAGCGCCGTGGCAGGGCCATCTTGAGGAGCGTGGAATCGATGCCGTTGTCGTGGTAACAGCGGGCCGTCGCCTTTTTGAGTATATGGGCGTGCTCCGTCTGCCCACTTGACGCCTTGCGATGAGAAAGACGCGCGCTTTCTTTTTTTTTTCTTTCTTTTTTTTTTTTTGCACCGCCACCGCGATCGGCGTTTAATTTTGTTCCTTCGCGTATACCTTCAGGCTTCACATAACTCACAAATTGTTGTACACTCGTCATGTTGTGCACGTGTATTGTTTTTAATGGTTTAGCACTAGGAGTCTCAAAGCGAAAAAAAGAAGTGTATGCGTGTGATGGCGTGGGAAGCCGGTCACGTGGTATGCTTAGGGGATCGGAAGGCTTATAGAAGAGTGTGTATCTGTGTATATGTGTAGCGCGTGTGTGTGTGTATGCTACCTAACCGTTTTCGTGGGCCGATCCCGAAGATAGTGCAGTTTAACATAGCGGGGGAAGAAAACGCACGGTATTACATCAGTACCACCGCGCGGTGGCCGCGATACCAGTGGTACCACGCCCTACCATCGTGCGCTAGCCACACGGTGGCAAGGTGGCCTATGGCGAGCGTTGTCTCATTCTTCCCTATAGCGACAGCTAGTGTTTTGAGACGCTGCGCCTCTGGCCGAAGACGCAAACGCCGTTGTTCGGGGCGCGTCACAGTGTTCTCACCGGGGACCGGGCTTTGCGATGCCGCACGCGTAACCAGGCCAACTGAACCAATAATTTGACGCCGGTTATTTCGGTTCGTGTATTAAGCGAAAAAGAGGAACCAGTGGAAACCAAGGCACAGGACCAGAAGGAGGCACACACACACGCACAGTCGCCGGTGTATTTCGGTCCACGTGGCCATCTTTGAATGCAGGAACTCGGAAGCATATATACTCTTACGTTGTTGCCGCCCTTCAACTTTCCAGAATGAACATGTGCCGTAAAGATTGTGATGAAGAAATTAAACGATATGATTAGTTTAATTAATGAATGAATTACATTGGTTTTTCTTGCAAATTATGCCCGCCTGGACAGATGATTCATCTGTAGTGATGTAGCTTGAGTACCTTTCGCAAGCTTTAAAGAAGCGCAGTAAAGAAGAAGAAAAAGAAAGAAGCGCTGTACATAATTATTCATCTGCTTTACCTTTCGGACGCACCCTCCGAAATATCGCAAGAAAATGCGCTCTTCATTCGCACTCTGACCTGCAGCAACTTCTGAACGTCATGTACGTAAATGGGACCTACTTAGGATTTAAGCAATCGCCTAAATCCTGAGCAAGAAGTTTTGTTAGTAGCAACGAAAATTACATTCCTTACCTTAAAGAGTACGTATGTAGACAGCGTGCTTACATCCAGAGCACCAGAATGTATCCAATAACCACTAATCGTTTTACTTCCAGAGATTCGGCAACATGATTTGCATCGAGGTCCTGGGTTCGATCCCGGCCGCGGCAGCACGTAGTATTTGTAAATAGAGAAAGAATGCAAAAACAGTCGTCACTACTTAGATTTAGTTGCTCGTTAAAGAACTCCAGGTGGTCAGAATTAATCCGGAGTCACCCACTGCGTCGTACCTCGTAATAAGAGACGTTATATTTGGAGTGCGTTTAAGATTGGAACGCGATAGCAAATTCAAAGATCCCCGAGTGCTTATCACGCTTCCCGGCAGCTTCAGCTTATGTAGCCGCAATGTTTACCGGGAAGCGCTGGCGGCGAACGCTATATCTACGAAAGCTAGCTTTGCGATTCCCCCCCCCTTTTTTTTTTTTTTGATTATGTGCAAGGAACCGAGCTGGCCGCGCCGCTCCTACTGACAGACAGAAACGGCAGCTGGAAAACGCTATCGCGTTAAAAGAGGTTTGTGTTCGAGTTTCCGCGTAAGAGAATTATGTTTTCTCGTATATTCAACTTACAGTCCGACGCCATCATGTCTGTAGGTTGTGTGTAAGTCGTACTTTACGAGTTTTCTGACGCATTTTACTTTATAAAATTCATTTATTTCAGTAACTTATTTGCCCTACACGGAGGGCCTGCGTGCTTGGGTATGTGTGGTTCGGAACGATTATTCCCGAGACGACGCTGGACGCCGAACGCTGATGCCTGATTTTCTTTTACACGGGACCCTTAACGCTGTCGCGTTAAAATCTGGCACGTAAAACCATGGTGAGAAAAAAAAATCATGCCCTTACAAACCACCTAAATGTTCGCTGCCCGCTAAATTCCATTTCCTCCTGTTAAAGTCACACAAACACCCACGCACACACACAAAGCGCTAAATTGAGTGGGAAAATCGCTATGTAGGCATCGTTGATTGAAGGATAGCGTGAATGAGTTATAATGCTCCCGTCGTTGGCCCTAACGTATAATTCAGCCACTTACTATTACTCAGCTGTAGCGCTAGTCCTGCGTTTTTATTTACACCACAGCCGTAACAGGCGTGTCAGCCAGGGTCCCCCTAACCAATGGCGACAGGGAAGGTGCTTATTGGTTCAGACGCTATAGCTGACGCCACCCGACGCCCAATTACGACGGTCATGGCCGCACTCCGGGTGAAACCTTAACCAACCAGGCATTCGAAACGAAAGATTGCCCTTGTGCGACAACCTCAAAGGCCAGCCTACACACCAGGATACATACGCGCCTACACATGAGAGCGCTGGCGTAACTAAGGTACGCTTGTCAAAGGGAACACGCACACCGTCTACGAAACGCAGCGGGAAAAAAGAAATTAGCGCGTCCTAAAGTGGCCATTGACGTCGAGGATAAACAAGGGCCGTTCGTATAGGTGCACATTAGTAGCGCTAGAACCAACCGCACATTTAATGGCGAGACCTGAAAGGAGCCATTACTTATGGGGCACCACTCGAAGGCACCGAGAAACGATCGAACTGCCCCCTAGCGGCGATCGTCGCGCCCGATGGGGGAATGCCACACGGTTTCTCTTCTGTCGTACGCTCGTTATACCGCGCGCGCATATATATGCCCCACTCTGCAGCTTCACCTCGCTCCAAGTTGTTTGTTTTTTTTGTCTGTTTCTAAGCTCCGCGGGGCGTCGAACCGTTTATATACACAAAGCAGTGCGCTCGCTCGCTCGCCGCGACACAGTCAGCGGCTTGGTATACAGGCTCCCAACCAGCAGCGACGCCGCGCACGTCGCATAACCTATGAGAGATCGCGGCCGGATTAGCGACCGCCGAGGCTGCATGCTCGCGCGCCTGCGCGCTCTGATCGCCGGTGCTGATGGCAGTGCGACGCGCACAGCAGACGACCCGCCATCGGCAGCAGCAGACGATTCTTCGTCGACGGAGCCGTAGGCCCGAGTCGTTATATACGGCGATCGTATACCGAACCGAGCCGCCAATGGATGCTGGTCACGACCTGTTCAGCGGGCCTGCATGTGGTGGCGGCTTCAGCTTTGGGCTTCCTTCCTCAAACGCGTTGAATTTATAATGTCGCGCGGCGCGGCGATGGCACTGCCCCGGGCAGGGATCGTTATTTCCGCCTCGACGCGGCGGTCGCGCCTGTGTAACCCCGTTCGACAAGCGTTGACAGGGCGCGCAGCGCTGTGCATAATGCAGAGACAGAGACGATGGACCGATGGAACGGTCGGTGCGCGCGGGCGGAGTGCTGCGATGAATATTGTGCGTTCGTTGCACCGGGGCTCGAACTAGTCGAGCTGGTTTTGAATTTGGGGGCGGTGGGGGGGGGGGGGAGAGAAAGTAAACTGCGCAAATGGCCCGGCTCCGATGTTAATTGGCGTGCGCTGCCGCCATTAGGAAGCGAGAGATGATCTGCTTCGCTATTGCCCCCTCACCCCCTCTCTCTTTTCTATCGATGCTCAAGTTCAAGAAAGTTCTCTCTGTGACGTCACGTGTCTTTAGAGCTAATCAATTTGGTTCACAGAACACCTTCCGCTGTTCCCGACACGCATGAACTCTCCCAGAGGGTCCGCTGTCGCTGGCCATGTTTTTCTCGCAAGTATCTCTTAATTAAGCCGTCGCAAGTGCCTCGATAATATGGAACGGTTACCACGTGAATCACATACAAAGACTACAGCTTGTGCTGCTGCCTAATCGCTTTTTGCAGCGAAGCTGTATATAGCGAAGGCATTTCCGTCGTCCGCGAACAACCCGCGAACTAGCTCGTTGGCGGCCTTCGACGCAACCGCGTAAACGCGCTCGTGCCACTGCTCACGCGTTCGTCGTCGTCGTCGTCTCCTTCCGCAGCTGGCTGCGTTGAAGCCCATTGCTTAAGGGGGTATGGGCCATTCGTTGGCAAAAGGAAACTATCGTCGTCATCATCATCATCCACAAGTAGCATCATCAGCAATGGCTTGAGCATCGTCTTCTTCCACAACTGGCTCCGTTGGCGCTCATCATTCCAGCGTAGAATTTCATTTTTCTGTCGTCCTAACGGGGAGGCCGCGTTAAATTTTTTATATTTACGGTGGTATTAACCGTTGCTTAAGGGGGTGTGAGTATTCATTGTCTTACGTGAAGGACTCATTTCATAACAGAGGAGATACGAGAACGTGTGTCCATACCTATCGTCACGATGGCCACCGATAAGGACGATAAACATGTTCGTACCTTTGTTCAAAATTTTGTCACCTTTGTGTCGCGGGCGCTAGTTGGGATCGGTCGGTGCAAGACAGG
>NC_092819.1:57102500-57105000 GCF_023375885.2 Dermacentor andersoni | reverse complement strand
CCCTGAACCGGTTCAAAAGCGAACGCTCTCTTTTATTAATACTTCTATAGGGAACGAAATCAGCTTCGCGCATCGGATTTAATGTGCTCGCCGGCTTTTTCTTTCTCTCTCCCTTGTTTTTATTCTTTTCTCTTCACAGTTTCTCCATCTCTCTCGCTCTTGGAAAATCTTTTCAGCTTTGTTCCGTGAGCGTCATTTGTAAGGACTAAGTCTTCACGAAGCAGGATCTCGGCGGTGAAGCCAGTGAAGGCCTCGCCCGTCCTTGTGCGTTTTCCTGCTGCTTTGTGGTGGTGGGTGGCCTAGTTTTTTTTTTTTTTATTTATTTGTTTATTTCGTTTTCGAAGACGCTGCCGGCGCGGTTTGTGCCATAGAGTCGACGTCGTCGTGATCTCCGCGTCCGACGAAAAGCGGCCCCTTTCATTGCAAGCCTTCTGTGTTTGTTTGTTTGTTAGTTTGTTTGTTTGTTTGTGTTTGCTTGCTTGCTTTTTGCCGATCGCACTGGTTTATTGTATAAGCGCAGGGGCTTCTGTTGTCCTCACCCCGTCGAAACATAACACTTTGCCCGAGAGTTTTGATCCGCGAGTCGCGACCGTAAGAAATATCTTTTTTTCCTTTTCTTAATTTTTTTTCAGGCGATTGGTTGAAAGCGAGTCGGTCTTTTCTAACTCCCCCAACGTTGCCTAGCGTACGTGATTTCTTTCGGCGACCCGATAGGTGGCGAAAGACTTTTGAGTTCGTCAGCTGACTGTCCCCATTCTTGCCCTCCGTGGACATGAGCTTCCCGTTATTGTTCTCGTCCGCGCGAACGTTTTAAAAACTTTATCGCACACCCGTGAGCGTACTCGCTGTGGGTGTGTGCGTGTGTGGTGAGAAGGGGGTGGGGTTTGGAAGGAATGAAGTGGTTGGTCAGGCGCTAATACGTTCCACGCAGTTGTCGCTCAAAGAGACGCGTAAGAGATAAAAAGCTAAGCGATCGTCAGCAGATCACGCCTCTCGCATACCGAACAGTCACGTCTCTATCTACGTGAGCTGGGATTGGCTGAACGAGGAAGGACGCAGACAAGTGGCTACGCCGCCTTGAATCTTCCGCAGCAACTTCCCCCGAAGTCGCGAATTTCTAGTGGATTTCATCGGGAGCAGTTGATCGTTTATCCATAAAGAAAGTTCACGTCGCGTACGGCAATACGAAAACAGACAGCCTGACGATGAAATATCCGAAATATGACGAAAGAAAGAAAGAAGTACGGTACACGTGTGAATATCCGAATTTCATAACTGTCATCAGTGACACGTTCTTAACAGTATTATAGAAGACTGGAGAGCTGGTTTCGATGGTTTAATTGTAAACGCGGGACAATACAGCGCGGGGACAACTAATAACATCTGTGTTATCTTATCTCTTTAGCTGTTCTGTGTTTCGTGCGCCATTTATATGATTAAGCTTGTTCTTTGTCCACTACAAGCGTGGAGGCCTCTCCCAGGCGATTTACAATTCGAATAGAGATATAACGTAATCGATTGCGAATATTCGAGGAAAAAAAAAAACACCTTTAAATATCGAGCCGAATACCGAATGTTTTCTCATTTCTAAACAATGTAAAGCACAGAAGTTGCGCGCAGTACGTTGTGTTAAAAAAAAAAATGAAAAATGACGAAGTCTTATTTGAAATAGTTGATACGTGCTAAACGTTTCACAACTGTGGTTCTCGGCCAACTGACCAGCTACTCCATTCTTTCGCACAGAAACTGGTGCCTCTATGTAGAAAGCCGCGGCTGCCTTGAACCGTGCGGAACCACCGCCATTTGCGTATGACTTTCTCCATGCAGACTCCAATGAGCGTCGGTATACCTTACACTCGAACGAAAACGAATATATTCGACATATTCGAATAGTGAATTTTCGAATCGAATACAAATCGAATACAAAAAAGAACGCAATTTGATTCGTATTCGAAATTTCGAATATTCACACGCTCCCTACTGGAATTCACCTCCGTCGTTGCGTCAGCTGACTCTGTCCTATGGTGGCAAATTTCTTCAGCAGCGCGGAAGTTGTCGACATGCACAAAAAGTACACGGCAACGTCGTGACGTCACACTGGCTTCGGCGACGCTGCGGTTAATGCCCAAATTCAATAATGATTCATGGCTTGGTCTGCAGTTTATCTGTCAATATTAAATATTTCTTAGCCTTCGAACGCGTACTCTGAGGATGATTTAGCCTTTAGCCTAGTTTCTTAATTACACGACGTTAAGTGGGAAGCTGGAGTGAGTGAGCGAGAAAACTTTATTTCGAATTTGAAACGATTCGCGTACGGCTAGTTAGTGGGCTGGAGCACCCGCCGAGGTTACGGCCAAGAGTTCTTGCCTCTCGGCGGCTTCCTTGGCCCGCTGGGACACAAAAAAAGATTAAATAATATTCGAGTTATGGTGTCGAGAACTCCCATGCATTCGTATTTTATGCGCTCATTTCGAACATGAGGTCCATTTTCGTTCATCTC